>NC_073349.2:6700000-7000000 GCF_027580225.2 Misgurnus anguillicaudatus
TTGTAGGGCGGAACCAAAAGCGGCAGAGATTGGTTCCGCCCGAAGATGGTTTCCGCCCAGGCCGCATTCGACGACACACTCCTTCACTTCCTGGTTTCCAGGGCAACGTAATCCGGGCCTTACGAGCCACAGGTGCGGAGAATCAATGAAGCGAACTGTGATTGGAGGCTGGGCGTGGATAAAACACATAAATGGCTCTACAGGAACACAAGAAAAAAGGGATTGACACGGGGAAAGCTCCTTTGCCAAAGGCAGAGAAATGACACGCACCTTTTGAAGAGCCCGAAGGCTCTGTTGATCCGGGCTGCGCTGGGAAGCGAGCGGAAAGAAGAAGAAAGGAGGCGAAAGAAAGGCAGGCTGTGGATTGATTAAAGGAGCACCCCGAAGAGAGCAGAGGTCGTTGTGTGCAGTGTGGAGGTGTTGTGTTGTGTTCGTCCGGTGCATTCGTTGTGGACTGTTATCTCTCTCCCAGGCTGAAGTGTGTGGCCGTGTGGACATTACAAACCTTATGGGCAGGGGCGTGTCTAGAGGGGGGGGGCATGGGGTGGCACCGGCCCCCCTTGGAATATGATTGGCCCCCCCTGGTGCCCCCCCTCCAATCTCATTGGGCCCGCTAGATGTACTGTCAACCTGAAAATTCCCACCGCACCATTGGACCAGAGCGCTGTCAATCACTATTTGATTTGAGACTCGCGCAAACGCGAAGACGAAGCGAGCACAGTAGTTGCGCATTTTTAAAACAGTAGGAAAGAGATACCATGACACCCACCACACCATTGGACCAGTTGTCAGACACCCACCACACCATTGGACCAGTTGTCAATCACTGTTTGATTTGAGACTCGCGCGGACGCGAAGACGAAGCGAGCACAGTAGTTGCGCATTTTTAAAACAGGAGGAAAGAGATACCATGACACCCACCACACCATTGGACCAGTTGTCAATCACTGTTTGATTTGAGACTCATGCAAACGAGAAGAAGGAGGGCGCCCCGCCACAGACTCAACACTGGCACAAATCAAATAGATTTTCCATGATTACCATTTACATTTTATTTTACTATTTAAAACGGCGTCATGTGCTTTTGCAAGCGCTCAGCAGTGCCTCTCTCTCTCTCGCGTGCACGCTTTCTCACTGCTGCGTGCGGAACCTCGACAGTGCCTCTCTGACACTGAGTGAAGGAGTTAAAAGTTGGCGGTGTTTTCCACCTTGGTTCCTCCGTTGTCTTTTCACATAAAAGTTAACAGTCAACAGATGTTACTGACAGAGAAGATGGTTGATCGAGTATTATGACTTAATGAAAGGTTAGTGTTTTCCCACACACACACACCAGTTCTCTGTGCACGAGCTCTCTCTCTCCCTCCCTATGGTGCGGTATGCGCGCGCACGCTTAACAGTATTCTCTGATATTTTTAAATTTGCACTGAATTGTGTGCGCTATACGCGATCTACAATAAAACTATCACTCGCATTTAAAATTAAAAGCGCTCATAAACACAATCAGATGAGAAGAGCAACCTTGCATGTGACACACAGGTAATCCGAAATCACCTCGTATCAGCTCTTCAATGTAAATTGTATCAGACAATGTCGCATTTAAATTAGGATTTTAGCAGTATAAAGTAACAGCTGGTTGGATTAAACACGAGGTGTTATTGGGTCGTGTTTAGTCACTAGCTTAAACTCTTTCTTGTTGTCTGACAACATATCAGATAATATGTAAAAAATAGCATTCAGTTTTGTTAAAATACAATATGGGCTAATAAACAATGAAAGTCAGATCAGACAGAGTAGAAAAACAAATTTTTAAGTAGGCTAATATTTTCCAAAATCCTGATATGTCAGAATGTTAACTAATACCAGCTACACGCAATGTAGATAGCCTACTTAAAGGAACGGTTCACTTAATTTAAATGGTCATATACCTAAACTTGTTTCAAACCTGTATGGGTTTCTTTCTTCTGCTGAACACAAAAAAGAAAAGAGTTAGGAATGTCGGTAACCAAAATCAGTTGATGGATCCCATTGACTTCATATGTAGGTACAAAATAAAGTTCATCAACTTTCTGGCTACTAAGATTCTTCAAAATATTTTATTTTGTGTTCAGCCAAAGAAAAACTCATACAGGTTTGAAATAACTTTAGGATGAGTAAATTATGACAATTTATTTAAAGTTAACTATTCTGGAACAGAACTGTTGTTTAATGAAAAAAAAAATGAAAACCATCTATATTAGAACATGTGGCATTTCACAAGATTTTGGGAACCATGCTTAATATTTTCTAAACCAGTATTTATTTTCATTTGAATTTTTTGATTGGCCCCCCCTGACTGGTTCTTGGTCCCCCCTGTGCCCCCCCCCATTTATAAAATCCTGGAATCGCCCCTGCTTATGGGTTGAAGAACGAACAGGGACTGCTGAAGACTGAAACACAACAAAGAAGAGGAAAAGGAGTTAACGTGAGTGTACTTGCATGGAAGTTACTAAGATACATGGAT
Organism: Misgurnus anguillicaudatus; assembly: GCF_027580225.2. Taxonomy (NCBI): domain Eukaryota; kingdom Metazoa; phylum Chordata; class Actinopteri; order Cypriniformes; family Cobitidae; genus Misgurnus; species Misgurnus anguillicaudatus. Next base: position 6,702,501 of record NC_073349.2, read on the forward strand.
TTGCTGTGCTAATCTTGTTAGGGGAGGAGACACCCCGTTTATGCGATTAGGAGGCAATCGCCGTGTGCACTAAGACAGAGAACAGTGGAACCAAATTTGCATCATCCGTGAGTACCAAAATTTGAGTTTGAAGACGCACTGCATAACATTCTGTTGTTGTAGCGATTATCTCCAAGGGAAGGAGGATGGCCCTACCCCTAAATTAGCGTGGTAGGTGAGCCGGAGGAACATTTGCTGGGGCTAGGCACAGCGACGCATCTACCGACTGGACCGTACTAACCACCGCCGAACAGACCCCGGCGAAGTGGAGGAAGGCGGGCATCTTAAGTGTACACTGGATTGTGGTGGGTGAGTCTTTGTGCTGTGGAACTTTCACTTTTGATGTGGTGCTGTGTACTGCTGTGCATTGCTGTGTGTCTTGTCAGAGAAAACCCCCGCCCTCGTACGCCTCGCCGAGGGAAAACCGAAGAGGCTGTCGTGTCCAGTGTGGCTACTCAACATATATGCTGTGAGCCCGCCCCAGGCGTATAGTAACGTGTGGTGCCCAGGACGACCCCCCTCCCTGTTATCAGAGTGAGCAACACGAAGAGGAACTGTGTGAATCCTGTACTTACCGTACGCTGTATCCAGCAAAGAGGTGAGAGAGAACCAAGTCCAGATAACTGTGCCTCTGTGTCCCAGCCGCTGCCTGTGGAGAAAGAGGGAGAGAGAGAGAGAGAGTGAGCGACACGAAAAGGAACTGTGTGAATCCCGTACTTACAGTACGCTGTGTCCAGCAAAGAGGTGAGAGTGAACCAAGTCCAAATAACTGTGCCTCCGTGTCCCAGCAGCTGCCTGTGGAGAAAGAGAGAGGGAGAAAGCAAAGGAAATGAGAAGAATCCTGTCCGTACCGTACTCATTGTACATTGTCCCAAGGGGAGAGCCCGCAGCCTGTGGAGGAAACGAGACCCCGATGAGGCCGTTATTTTAAGTCCCCCTTTTTCCCTCCCCTAATTTATTCTTTTAAATAAATTAAATAAAGCGCATTTCAATATTATTCCTACCTTGTGTGTCTGGTCATTGGGGTGGCTTTGGGAACCTCCTCGAGGTGGAAAAAGGGGCGTGACCTCATTTACATCTGGGTCCACCCCGACCTGTGACACTTTGTTCACCTCTTGTTATAAATGTAGGGTAAATACCATAAACATACAGAATATTGTTATTTTTATTTTAAAACAACTTATTTCAAAACATCTTTAAAACACTATAATTAAGCCAACATAAAATTTTTATTAACACAGAACTTTTATTTCAAATAGTCATGACAATTTTTCGTTGTTTTTGCGGCTTGGCTTCCTCTGTTGGTTTTCTTGTCCACTCGGATTGAGTTAATGTCGTCTCACAAATGCTGTTCTGCATTACATATAAAAAACATAAATGAAAGCCTTCAGTAAATGTTTCTTCACTGTGCCTTGACAAAAAAGTGAGTTTTCTAAGGCAGTTATTAACTTTAGGTTAACTTATTTGCTAGCTAACTTGCTGCTACAGTTATGGCAACTTTATTGAAAAAACATTGTTTGAAATGCGTGAGTCATGTATTAACAAAACCAGTCACCTTATCCAGCATGCGGATCCTGCTCACATCACTCACAGCCGTATTCCACAGTGTATAACGTTTTAAAACCTCTTAAAGAAATTTCATCTCAGGATCGCGTTCCAGCAAACGTCCCGCAGACGGCCGCACGCTCTACACCTGCGCAGTAGCCTACGCATGTAGTCGTCTTTTACCTGCTGTTGTTTCATTCTGGTTTACCATTGCATAAATTATATTTGGCTAAAATACTTATGTTTACACATGTTGCAAAGTTTTATTCTACCAATGACAACACCTATTAAAAATAAACAAATAGCGTGCTGCATTGTGGTCATTATTGTGTCATTTGAAATAAAAGAGTTTCAGAGTAAAAATTGCAAAGCACCACTTCAAATATGTCCGCAAATGTTAGAGTTTCCTAGTAAATAGGGAATAATCACAGCCGTGATGATATAAACTATATCACACTCCTACTCGAGCGATATTGCTTAATTAAATGATCAAATTATTTTATCATATGTTTAAAGTAAATACAATAGCTTTGATAGCCGACTAACTGGAAATTCACAACTACTGAACAACTTCGTTCTCTCTTACCAAACTACGTGTGTACGGTGTTCAAAATTTTTCTAACCTTAAAAATGCATTTCTTCTGCCTCGTTTGCATTTGTATTCTTTTATTACTGACAATCATTTAAGCTATATATATTATTCATAATACACATGGTCTTTAATGATATTTTATGCAGCTTTTTAAGGGTATAGTCATCCCCATTTTAACATACAATTTGGGAAATATACTATTTGAGAAGCTCAAATGAAAAAACCCTCTAAGTGCATCTGACATATTTATCTTGTAAATGAGCATGTAGCCATAGACAAGACACTAGAGGTGATGTGAGTTTTGGTCACCTTCACCTCAAGTGTGTGCATGTGTGTCAGATGACCAGGGCCGCCTTAACCTAATGTGAGGCCCCGGGGCTAAGAGGTTTTGTAGGCCCCCCTTCCTATCGATTTATAGTCTCTTTTTTAAGTGTAATATCTAGGTAATCTACATCACAAAATGCATTAGTTTCTTTCGAGACATACAACAGTGAGTTTTCCCTCTTTGAGCCAGAAAACACCATAATATTGTTATTAACATATCACTGAGTCCACTTGAGCATAAACACAAGACACTTTATTTAACAACCACACACAGCAACATGTGGTGATAATAAAACCAAAATGTGTGAAAGTATATATGTTTATAAGCTTTATGTTTATATAGTTTTTGGAATATAATTTGCAGAAAATTGCCGCTCACTAACTAAATGCTCACCACAGTTTTAAAAATATAATAAGTTAAAGTTGGTTTTAAAGTGAAAATGCATTAATGATAACAAAAGATAAATCTTTATAGACAGAATCTTGTTAAATGCATTAATGATAACAAAAGATAAGTCTTTATAGACAGAATCTTGTTTTTTAATCAGTTATTTATTTTGTAGGCTGAAGATATAGTATGCATTGTATTTAGTATGTATGCATACATAAGCATGTAAACCGACCAAGTGTGAATATGCAAAAGACAGACAGGGAACATACCTGTATATAAGATCTTTAGATAATGAGATTATAATGGTGCTATCAGGGGATGATCATTTGAGATGGTTTTGTCGCTCTTTACTTTCTTAGACTTGCACCTTTACCGTTGCGTCTCTTTCTCGTCTTTCTACCAACAGATGTGTGCACTGTGAGCTGACGTCGCGTCAAACTACATCGCTCCAGCTGCGCACGCGTCACTGATATAAACACGAGTAAACTTAAACTTTATAACAACTAACAGCATTATGTGCGGGAACTCCTTTCTTAATTTAGCGGCACAGTTTCTTGTGCACGGGTCAGAGACTTCTGCATGCCAGAGACTCAGCTGAACCAGCACAGAACGAACGAGCGAGCGCGCGCACGAAAGAGAGAGAGAGAGAGATGCACCTCACTAGTGCTTATGAAATTTCAGAAATTACTCTTTCATTTGTTGGTGGATTTTTTCCGGTTTCTCTGTCACACTCAGTCTAACGTGCAGGAATGTCAAGTTGACAACGCGCACTTAATTACATTACGCAGAATAAAAAATATGTTACGTCTGACATTTTATTTCACGTTAAGTTACAACGGACCAATCAGCAGCCATAACGTGCAATTAGAGTGATTGACAGAAAACCCGACAAGTTACAAAACAATATGACATTTTCAGCTCGTCATGAACGCAAACTTGGGAGGCCCTTGAACTTGGGAGGCCCCTGGGCTTCAGCCCAGGTAAGCCCGTGCATTAAGGCGGCCTTGCAGATGACCTCTCCCTCCTTACCTCGGGGCACCAGCTAAGGAATTTCACCTTAACAGTTAAAGAATGATCCAACTGGATCATTCAATAAATAAGAAAATATGTCAATTTGAGGGAGTTTGTCATCTACCTTATCTAAAGGATTTTGTAAGATTCTGGCTAAACCTAACCTACCTGTATTATCAACACAATGAAGACATATAGAATTATTTAACAAGAATAACTAACACACTACTAAACAATGCTAAAATATAAAGTGCAAATAATAGAAAATAGTAGATGCAGAGTTTATCTTACGACAGAATGTTTTCATTTTTTACATGTTTCTTAGACAATATTAAATAATTATTTGTTAAACATTATAAATTTGGTTTTGCTTTTTAAAAAGCATCTATGGTAAACAGTTACTGACAGAATACATAAATGTCGGGGTCTGTGGAAAGTGGTTTGGTTAGTGATATTTACGTTCTCTGCGATCAAATGAGCATTCCAATGGTGGCAATGTCTTCCTCTGGCCAGGCTGTGCCTTGTTGTATTGGGGAAGGAGTCATGATTGTTTAATAGCCTTGAACATAAAGCGCTGTGGGATGCTGATCTCCTGAAGCACCAAGACGATCTGGAACACGCAGATGCTGCACTGGAGCCGGTGCAGAAGGTCCTCAACATTTTGGAACAAGGTCCCTTGAAGAGAAGGGTGCCTTTCTGGACAGGCGACGCGTGATCTGTTGTAATCTCTGGACGCACAAGCCTGTGTGTACCTTTATTACAGAAAAGGAGGGGTTGGTGCGTTCCTGTTGCAGGACTGTGATTGGCTGAAGATGTCAGAAGGAGCCCACATAGTGTGGCCCACCTTTCTTTACAATGAGGACCTCATTTCAATAGCATAAATACTTTGGCTGTTTCTCAATTCCAAGAACGCAAAGAACGGACTTGCGTCCTCGTGGAGATCGGTCTTGCCAGGCGACCTGGGAAGAACGAACTCGGAAGTTTTGCTGCAATGACTTCTGGGGCATAAAGCGATTTCAGCAAGTCTGCACTCGATGCATCCTCAATATCAAGAACACATCCGAGTATTTTCATGCGTCCTCTGTCCTTGCATTCTTGAGAATTGGAATGAACTTCGACTGTTAATGATGACGTATAGCGAGGACAGGAGGACGCAAGATCGCTGAAGAACGCATATTGAGAAACAGCCAATATCTTTAGAATTTCTTATCAATCCACTTCCAAAATACCATTGGCATTGTAGTGAATGTAGGCTATAATGATAAAGAACATAAGTTTGGTCTCATTTGAAAGCAGACACTTGGAAGTTTATTTTAAGATTACTTCAATCGAGAATGTATGTATTATATTTAAATCGGCAGTCGATTAGTAAAGATAGCGCCTGTTTGAACGTTTGCTTGTTGAGATTCGGTACATATGAGAACCAGAGCATGAGCGGACGTCAGTGTTCACTCGCCCCTCTGACCACCGCCCTCTCTGTGCTACATCTCTGACAGGGATTCCCTGGCTCTCATGTTGGCCTTGTCTGTTTGATGGTTTTGGAATTTAGTGTTGTTATTGTTTTGGCGTGAGGTAAAAGTTAATAAAACTATACTTGTATAACGTTACTATTGCTTTCTTATTTATTCTTAAAGCGTAACTAAACCCCTGGTCTGAGCCTGACTCCACCCACTGCAATATTTGAAAAATGCAAGAAAAGTGGGCAGATCCCAACAAAGATAGAGGGGACGAACTAAGCTCGTACCAAGTGTGTGGTGAGATCGTAACAAGGGCGTGGTGAGCTTGAACCTGCTTACGTCACGAGTCATTTTTTGGACCCAACATCCAATAAGAAAATTCAACTGCAGTAGCCACCGTTCAACCTGAAGAGGGCAGCACTCAGACGTTTTTACACCATATATTGTAGTATTGAAACACTTTATATCCAAATGTCAAAAAACTTACTAAAATCAATGAACAGCACTAATAAAGCATCATTCTTACAGATCATTAACAAAAAAAAGTTGGTTTAGGGTTTAGTTACTCTTTAAAGCAATACGAGCACTCGCTTGTTATTAAACTTTGTTCTTGTCAGTACTATATAAAACTGTTTTTCATTAGAAAAGTGTCAGAGAGATGTTTTTGCATGCTGCTTATAAATATACCAGTGGCGATATCTCATAACATGTTTTAATAGTCAGGTCACGATAAAGTAAATGATCAATGTCCACATTTAAAAGCTGCGGTGTTTACCTGCAGTTCCACTGTGTTTTTCGCGTTCTAAGAAGAGAATAGCTCCAGAAAAAAAATATTGCTTACATTCCTCTTTCCAAGTGTTAATCGTCCACAAGATGTGACAAGACATTACTCCCATTAAGTTTAACATAACATCAAAGAGCGCTGATCTTTGACAGAATAATAACTTCCGATTGGGATTCACAGACTGATTTACGAGCTAGTGAAATGAGACACACGAAGAGTGTTTAAAAAGAGCGCGTCTGTGTTTGTCCGTGTATGCGTGCAGTTTTTCATTCAGAGATGAGCCTGTTTAAAGGACCTCCATTCACTAGGTGGCGGAATGATACGAAAGGTGAAACGGTTACTGTCCCGTTATCAGTAGAATATTGCATAGCTCTTAGTCAATCAGATTTGAGAACCAGAAAGAACAGTTGTATAAAAAAAACTTTAATCTATCTAAATATATAATAAATGTAATTTATTATAATTTATAGTCCCCTACAGAATCTACACTGTAGACAATAAAGGTACAAAGCTGTCACTGGGGCAGTACCCTTTAAAAAAGGTCTTAATATGTACCATTTAGGTACAAATATGTACCTTTAAACTGCCATTATATACCTTTGAAGAACTAATATATGCAATCTTTGGGTACAAAGGTGTACCTTTTTGAAAGGGTACTGTCCCAGTAACAACTTTTGTACCTTTATTTCTGAGAGTGTATGCAATGTTTGTTGGAACTGTGCAACTATTAGATTTTTGTTTTTGCAACGGTATAGTGATCATGTATAATTATTTCTCTTCATTAGAATACAACCAAACAATACAGAAAATTTTTATGTAGTATGTAAAACGTAAAGGCTGAAGTGTCAAGTATTTAGGGTAAACTCCTCGTCCATTTGAGCAATAACATCACTGTAAAAAATGATTATATGCCTTAGCAAATTTTACTTAAAAAAAGAGTAAATATCATTTAAAAAATGGTAAAAAGTAAAAATAACACAAATTATTGAGTAAATTGAGTAAATTTTACTTAATTTCACAAGTGCAAAAACTTGCAAAATAAAAATTAATTAAATTTGACTTCTTTTCAGTGCAGGAAACTGCAGGATCTCTTGAACCTAAATTAAATCATAATTCTAATGAAATGACTCTCTGTAATGATGTACCGTGAGGCTGAGGATCCATTTGCAGTCTTTATTGTCTCTCAATATAAAACAGAACAGGTTAAACACCAACAACACAATTCAAGAGACAGGCAAACTCGTAGTCGTAAAACAGGCAGGAAATCAGGGCAGGCAGCAATCACTCGTAATAAAGGGTAAACAGATCAAAGTCACAAACCAGAATATAAACAGACAGGATAAATGCTCAGTAAAGACAGCCGTGGCAAATCAAGAAAGAATGTCCAGGTGGAGTATTTAAAGATTTCATGATGGGATACAGGTGGAGTGTAATCAGTCCTGGTATGTGGAATCATGGGAAATGAAGTCCGAAATGAGCAATAAAACTCAGGGGATGGCTCCCTCTGGTGGTGATCGGAGGACAAGGCAGGCGCCTCATTCATCAAAGAGCCCCCCCCCCCACGCGAGTGTTAGCATATAGCCCGTTAGCATCAACAAACGGTGCTGGCTGAAGTAAGCATTTGCTCACTGTCTGCTTACTGTAAATCTGCCTTCCTTTTCGATCTAATGGCGGATTCATCCGATATATGCTTTTCAGACCTGTCCTCACCAGAGCGGGAAGCTGTGGAGGAGTTGGTGCCCAGCATTCGCAGATCCAGCGTGCGGTACAGCATGCCTCACATCACCCTGGCTCCAGACGTCCGCAGACGGTCGAGGCATGCAACGAGCGAGCACTCCACGCGATGCAGCTTCATGGACTGCGTTCGGGTGAACGGAGACGCCATCGGCCAGCATGAAAGCGGTAAGACTCCGGTTGTTATTGTAACCTGCACTACTTGCCACATGTACAGTTTAGCTTCTTCCGTCAGCATAGAGGGGTTTACATGTGCTAAGTGTTTTGAAGTAGTAAGGCTGACGGAGAAGGTTGCAGATCTAGAAGTGCACATCCGAACGCTAGTTGAGGACAGTAAGACCGCTGATGTTAATGTTACAAACACTGTTTCGGGTGCGCCTAGTGTTAAGCGAAATACACATGGCTCGGTTCCGACTTCATTGTCAAGACAGCTGACTAACTGGGTGACTGTCAGGCGGCGTAGTCACGTACAGCATCCAACTAGCGCTCCTGTAGTAATATCTAATAGATTTTCTCCACTCAGCAATACACCGGCTGAGACGTCTGTTAAAAGTGCCCTGGTTATTGGAGATTCAATTCTCAGGAACGTTAACATTGAGGCACCAGCCACCATAATCGATGGTATACCGGGAGCCAGAGCGTCTGACATTAGATCCAAACTTAAAGTGCTGGCTAATGCTAAATGTAAGTTTTCTAAGATTGTTATTCACGCCGGCACGAATGACACCAGACTACGTCAGTCGGAGATCACCAAAGATACTATTAAAGAGGTGTGTGAAATTGCAAAAACAATGTCAGACAATGTAATATGCTCTGGTCTCCTCCCCGCCTTTCAGGGGGATGAAACTTACAGTAGATTAGTGTCTCTTTATGGCTGGATGTCAAAGGGGTGCCCTCATAACGTAGGGATTATAGACAATTGGAAGCATTTCTGGGGAAGACCTGACCTGCTAAAGAGAGATGGCCTCCATCCGTCTCCGGAAGGAAGTGCTAAACTCTCTAGAAATCTGACCAATAGTCTTACTTTTGATATTGTCTGACTATCCATGGCCCAGGTCAGGAAACAGACAGATCGGCTTACCCATCTGTCTGTTAGCTGCCTTGACAGGTCAAGAGCACATATATCCCAGCACATAGAGCCTTTTTTACCAGAGTATCAAGACATTTCGACTGTGTTACATTTCGAACAAATAAATACAGAGCACCGTTTACCTCGTCTCGTACAAATCTTATTAACATAAAATTAGAACACAATACATTAACAGATGAAACTCAAATGTTAAAATTTGGCCTTCTTCACATTAGATCGCTTACAAATAAAGAACCTATTATCAATGAAATAATTACAGACCAAAACTTAGATGCACTCTGTTTAACAGAGACCTGGCTTAAAGCAGACGACTACATCAGTTTAAACGAATCCACCCCACAAGACAATTATTATAAGCACGTACCTCGTTTAAAAGGGAGAGGGGGTGGTGTAGCTACAATATACAATAAAACATTTAAAGTAAACCATAAATCCGAACTAAAATTTAATTCATTTGAAATAATGCTGTTAAATATGGAAATAAATGATCGTAACAACAAACAGCTTTCGTTCGTTTTAGCTACCATCTACAGGCCTCCAGGCCACCACACAGATTTTCTTAGGGAAATAGCAGATTTCCTGTCTGAGCTTTCAGTCACTGTAGATAAAGCTCTTATCGTTGGTGATTTTAATATCCATGTGGATAACCCAAAAGATGTATTAGGACATGCGTTTATGGATGTTCTAAATTCTCTCTGCATTAGACAAAATGTGTCAGGGCCCACGCATACTAGTAAGAACACATTAGACTTAATTCTATCACTCTGACTCAATATTAATGACATCGAAATATCACCCCAGAGCGATGCAGTTTCAGACCATTGCCTTGTGTCATACACGATACTTCTAGATAGGACCGCTCAGTCTACAACATGCTACAGATTAGCCAGAACAATAATTTCCACCACTAACCATAGCTTTATTAGCACTCTTCCAGACCTGTCTCGAATTAAACATGTAGCAGATAACCGTGAAGATCTGGATATTATAATAGAAAACCTGAACAACGTTTGTTCTAGCACGCTGGATGCCGTTGCTCCCATTCGAAAAAAGAGAATCAAAGAAAAAACGCCAGCTCCATGATATGACCATCATACTGCAGCCCTTAAAAAAGTAGCTAGAAAAATGAAACGAAACTACCGAAGCACAAAGTTAGAGGTATGGCGTGCAGCATGGAAAGAGAGTGTTCAACACTACAGAAAGGCTTTAAAAACCACATCACCTATCTCAGTAAGCTTATTAAAGAAAATCATAACAATCATATTATTGACCCAAATCGCTCCAAACATAATATGTCAGATTACAAGTTGCCCATAGATGGCTGCACGGTGGTGCCATCTTCCACTGTTAAGAACTTAGGTGTGATGTTCGACAGCAGTCTATCTTTCGATAGTCATATCTCCAATGTCTGCCGCACAGCATTCTTCCATCTTAGAAATATCTAAAAAATACGCCATATGCTGTCTGCATCACATGCAGAAAAGCTTATCCACGCTTTTATGACCTCTAGAATAGACTACTGTAACTCGTTACTCAGGGGATGTCACGCAAATCAGGTAAACAAGTTACAGCTGGTTCAAAACGCTGCTGCAAGAGTGCTTACTCGATCAAAAAAGTATGACCACATTAGTCCAATTCTGACATCTTTACACTGGCTACCAGTTAAATATCGCATACAATTTAAAATAGCACTAATCACCTACAAAGCCTTAAATGGCCTAGTACCCTCGTATATTAAAGAATTACTGTCAGAATACAATCCATCACGTACACTGCCATCACAAAATTCTGGCCACTTAATTATCCCTAGAATATCAAAAGTGTCTAAAGGTGGTAGATCCTTCTCCTACTTAGCCCCTAAGCTCTGGAATGATTTACCAAATAATGTTCGAGTATCAGACAGTCGATCAATTTAAAGCTAAACTTATGACATTCTTCTTTAACAAAGCATTCACATAAAATGTCCAGTAAATGTACTTATACCGCAATAGTTAGTTTGACTAGAACAAAGCACTCACATACCTCATACTGGGTAATATACTTATGCCGCAATAGTTAGCCTGTCTGGAACCGAGCTGACTTAAACCACTATACTGTATGACACTTGCATTACATGTGAAACGCCCCTACGCTAATAGTATTCTGTTTCTCTCTCCCTGTCTCGTCCTCGACCCTGAGGACAATGAGACATACAGACCCAGTTCCTGCAACGGTGAAGATCATCACACCGCTGATCTACTGACCGTCCTTCTACGAGATGCCAAGCCGATGCCTGACCAGCGACCACCGGCGGAACCAGTTTAATTCGCTTAGCCGTTCACATACCCCAATAGTATTTATATATATAAATATGTATGTATCTCTCTCAAGGGTTTTTTCCCTCCTAGGAGTTTTCCCCCTGGACTAGCCAGGAGGGTTTTTCTCCTAAGGGGTTTTTTCATCCCCTGGAGAGTCTGCCACCTTTGGCTTAACTTACTACTTTACTGTATACGTTACATTATTACTGTGCTCGTTTTTCTCGGTTTCATACATCTATTAATGTAAAGCTGCTTTGAAACAATTAACTATTGTGAAAAGCGGTATAGAAATAAAATTGAATTGAATTTAATGAAATCTATGGCGATGTGAGACCAGGGTCTTTGTGGAATCGAAAGGGGTTGTAAGAGTCCTACTGGAGGTTGGTAAGAGGACTTGGAAATGTTGCAAATGTTACAGTTCTTTATGAATTCACAGACATCGTGAGTTAATGTAGGCCACCAGAACGTGTTTTGCGTGAGATGAATAATACCTGTAATGCCAGGATGACAGGTAGGGGACCAGGACAGGTGGGTTGGACCCTTCTTCGTCATGGAGGTTAGAGGTGCGGCAATGGTACTGAAGTCTCGGATGAATCGTCGATAAAAGTTAGCGAAACCAAGGAAACATTGAAGCTCTTTAATGGTTTTAGGTTAAGGCCAGGTGAGAACTGCGCGTACCTTAGTTTCATCCATAGCTACCCCTTCAGCGGAGATGATGTATCCTAAGAATGAAGTAGACGTTTGGTGGAATTCACATTTTTCAGCCTTGGCGTAGAGTTGGTATTGGATCAGACATTTCAGGACTGCTCTCACATGTTTAATGTGTTCTTCAAGGGTTTCTAAATGGATGAGAATGTCGTCGATATACACAAATGACCCAACAATCTAGCATATCCCGGAAAACATCATTTATGAAGGATTGAAACACTGACGGACTGTTAGATAGCCCAAAGGGCATCACTAAGTATTCATAGTGTTCAGACAGTGTAGAGAAACCTGTCTTCCATTCATCACCCTCCTTGATGCAAATGAGATTGTAAGCATTTCGAAGATCTAATTTGGTAAAGTATCTCGCCTTTCTGAGTTGCTCCAGGGCTGATGGTACAAGAGGTAAGGGATATCGAAACTTAACTGTAATTTCGTTGAAAGCCCGGTAATCAATGCAGGGACGTAGTCCACCGTCCTTCTTTACAAAAAGAAGCCAGATGAAGCAGGTGAAACAGAGTGTCGAATGAATGAATTCCTTCTCCAGCTCCTCTTCGATGTATTTTTTCATTGCTTCGGATTCTGGTTGTGATAAGGGGAAAATTCAAAATTAGACTGATCTCACAGAAAGTCATGTTATAGTCACACATAGTGACTCATTTATTCAGGTTCATGGCACGAAACTCTCTTTTTTGTGCCTCGAGCACGAATGACGTTTTCGGGTCACTCACACAAATTTCTATAAACTCTAACCCCAATCTCCAGGTGAGAATAGTTTTAAAAGCGGAAGAAAACATGTAGAAACCAATACATAAAAGTACATCCTAACCCAAACCCCAAATGACCCAACCGACAATGATTAAAAACCGTCAATGATTAAAAAAGAAAAAAAATTAGAAAACAATACATAAAATGACACGAATAAGAAAGTTGTACCACAGACACGAAAACTATTTATAGAAATTCATCCTCAAGGCACGAAAAAAGCTGAATTATGTGCCATGGACAACAAGTAAATTATTAATTTTTTTCGTGACTATAACACGACTTGCGGTGAGATCATTTTGGTAAAAATGGTTCACCTGTCAGATTTTTCAAAATTTTTTTAGACTGTACTCTTTTGGTGGCAAGCAATATTTACTGGAAGTTTAAAATGTGATATCTTGCATGTATACAGTTGAAAGAAAAAGTATGTGAACCCTTTGGGCTTACTTGGATTTCTTCATAAATTGGTCATAAAATGAGTTCTGATCTTCATCTAAGTCACAACAATAAAGAAACACAGTTTGCTTAAACTAATACCGCACAAATATTATAAGTTTATTTGTTTTTATTGAACACAACGGGTAAACGTTCATAGTGCAGGGTGGAAAAGGTATGTGAAACCCTAGGCTAATGACTTCTCCAAGAGCTAATTGGAGCCAGGAGTCAGCCAACCTGTGGTCCAATCAATGTGATAAGATTGGATGTGTTGATTAAAGCTGCCCTGTCCAATAAAAACACACCAGTTTTTAGTTTGCTGTTCTGAAGAAGCATTGTCTGATGTGAATAGGTCGACCAACGCGACTTCCGGAGAACGAACCCGAAAACATGTTCGGGACGTGTCCGGCGGAACTGGCACGAATGGCCACCCTAGATGTGAACCATGCCTCGCACAAAAGAGCTCTCAGAAGACCTACGATCAAGAATTGTTGACTTACATAAAGCTGGAAAGGGCTACAAAAGTATATTTAAAAGCCTTGATGTCCATGTGTCCACGGTAAGACAGATTGTCTACAAATGGAGAAAGTTCAGCACTGTTGCTACACTCCCTAGGCGTGGTCGTCCTGTAAAGATGACTGCAAGAGCACAGCACAGAATGCTCAATGAGGTGAAGGAGAATCCTAGAGTGTAAGCTAAAGACTTACAGAAATCTCTGGCACATGCTAACATTTTTATTTTTACAATCTACAATAAGGAAAACATTAAACAAGAATAGACTTCATGGGATGACACCACGGAGGAAGCCACTGCTGTCCAAAAAAAACCATTGCAGCACGTTTGAAGTTTGCAAAAGAGCACCTGAATGTTCCACAGCACTACTGGCAAAACATTCTGTGGACAGATGAAACCAAAATTGAGTTGTTTGGAAAGAACACACAACGCTATGTGACGAGAACAAAAGGCACAGCACACCAACATCAAAACCTCATCCCAACTGTGAAATATGGTGGAGGGGGCATCATGGTTTGGGGTTGCTTTGCTGCCTCAGGCCCTGGACGGATTACTGTCATTGATGGAAAAATGAATTCCAAAGTTTATCAAAACATTTTGCAGGAAACTTAAGACCATCTGTCCGCCAACTGAAGCTTAACAGAGGATGGAAGATGCAACAGGACAACGACCCAAAGCATAGAAGTAAATCAACAACAGAATGGCTTTAACAAAAGAAAATACGCCTTCTGGAGTGGCCCAGTCAGAGTCCTGACCTCAACCAAATTGAGATGCTGTGGCATGACCTCAAGAGAGTGATTCACACCAGACATCCCAACAATATTATTGAACTGAAACACTTTTTTAAAGAGGAATGGTCCAAAATTTCTCCTGACCGTTGTGCAGGTCTGATCTGCAACTATAAGAAACGTTTGGTTGAGGTTATTGCTGCCAAAGGAGGGTCAACCAGTTATTTAACCCAAAGGTTCATACCCTGCACTATGAATGTTTACATGTTGTGTTCGGTAGAGGCATGGAAATGTGTAATGTTTGTGGGGTTGCAGGCTGTGTTTCTCTGTTGTTGTGGCTTGGATGAGGATCGGAGCACATTTTGTGACCAATTTGTGAAGGGGTCCGGGTTGGCCCAAGGGGTTCGCATACTTTTTTCTTTCAACTGTATCTACTTTTCTAATACAAATATATTTTTCATGTAGACTTCATGTACAGAAAAGCTGCCAAGGAAAGTGGGCAAACAATTGGGTCACCCCACTTTTTCGGTTACTGGATGGCTGGTAACCAAGTTTCTGAAATGGCACAACACAATGCTGGAGGAAAATGCAGTGAAACTGATCAATGTTGAGCCTGCAACACGATACTGGAACTGGGTCATGGTACAGGCTTTGGTCTCCAGGCGGCCTCGCAGCTCCTGACGGCCTCCAAAGGGAAGCTGATTGGGTTAATACATGCATCAGATGGCCACTGAACGACTGGAGGAGCAGATAACAAAAGGAAAGGTTATACTGTATTACAGTGATTTGTTGAACATGCCTTTAGTGTTGATAAGGCGTTTCACTGCAACTGTTATTACTTTTGGCCGGATGTGAAAGCTGGGGCGAGAGCGATTCATAAAGTAATGCAACCAGGTGAGAGTCATACTGATGTTTAACATTTAAAAGACTAAAAAATTATGTTCAAGTGCGTTTATTGTCAGCTTTCTTTTCATTAAATGTGCTGCAATGTGATAATGTGATATGACATTTCTTGACATTTGAAATGTCTTCACATATAGTGGAATCACAATCACTTAAACTTTGAATCCACGCACTGAATGCTGATAGTCCGTAGCTGCGAAACGTCAATGTCATTGCATATTAGACCTGGCAAAACACTGCATGCCCCATAAACATGCATTTATACGTGGAGTACAAAAACACAGACATGTTTAGAATTGATTGTACGAATTAAGGCTTTAATTTGAATAAAACAATATTATTTACTAAACAAAATATCTTAAAGTAGTATGCGCTATTTTCATTGTGGAAATGGGTTTTCCTTTCTTCATTTTAGCCTGTCTTGGCTTATGCATAAAACTTGCAGTATATAAAATATAGCAGTAGGCCTAGCAATATTACTTAAAGGGGTCATAGCGTGAAAATCTGACTTTTTTCATGTTTAAGTGCTATAACTGGGTCTCCAGTGCTTCTGTTTGACCAGAAAATATAAAAAAGAATAACCCAGTGTGTGATGTGAAAAAATAAGTTGTTTGGATTTTGCCTGTTTTGTGGAGTAGGTAGCAAGGCCAATTACAATAATACCGCCCACTTAATCTACACTATCCACAGCACTGCCATTTAGTGCAGAGAGAAAAAATAATTGACAGCACAACTGAGTTTCAATTGCAACAAACCACCATCATTGCCATCAGTGTTTGCATTTCATCAGCTCATTTGCATTTTAAAGGACATACCCAAAAACGGCACATTTTTGCTTGGATCTACAAAATGGAATTTTAACATGCTATAATAAATTATCTATATGTTATTTTGGGCTAACCCTTCACATATGTACTCTGGGGACACTAAAGACTTATTTTACATCTTTAAAAAAATATCATAATATGACCCCTTTAAAGACGCACTGTTTCGTTTGTTCCCCAAGAGTATACCATTACCTCCCATTGAGGTCCCCGAGGTACAGACCTCTGTAATTCTCTGTATGTTATTGATAAAGCGCAGGTCTCTCATTGACGTGTTAATGTTTTTGAGGACAATTTTGCCAGGACAATTGTAGAGACGCGGTCAATGTTATATAGTCCAAATTAGATGGAGTCGGGAATTGAGTTGCTTATACTAAACATTGCAATGGTGTGAAGTTACTGTTAAGCTATTTTAAGACTTTTAAAATGGAAGAAACACATTTAAATATTTCTTTTGATTAACAAGTTTTAAGGGGCCAAATTATTGACACAATCAAATCTTTGAGTTTGGCGCCCCCATGAGTTGTACATGTGTTATACTCATATATCATATTTTGTGTCTCGGCTTAACGGGATAGAAAGACATTTCACCAATAAACTATTTATTATAATATAAATTATTTAATCGCCCTCGTGTTTGTCCTAACGTATAAATTACTTCAATCTGTTTAACACAAAGGAGATACTTTGATAAAGATAGTAAGCACACCGTTGGTGGGACTCATTTGCTTTGTTTTTATTACTATGGAAGTCAGTGGGTAGGGTACTGTCAACAGTCTGCTGACTATCATAATAAAAATATATATTTTTGTGTTCAACAAAATAAAGAAACTCATACAGGTTTAGAACAACAGAATTTAAATTTTTGGGTTAAAAGAGGTCCTTTGCCCATTAACTGCACAAACTGCATTATTAAATATCTGACTATTACACTTATTTAAAATATACTTAAATATTACTTATTCCTTGTAAGAATAAGACTCCACTAACATGTTTAATGATATTAAAATGTTACAGTGTGTTATTTTGTAAATGCAAAATGCAAAGTTTGATTGTTTACCCCAATTGGAACTAAATAATTTAAAATATTTAACTCATATTGGCCTTCACCATTAATTGAAAGAAACTATGGAAGAAAAACTTGTAAAATAACTTTATTACTATACTAAGCAACATATTTTTTTCTGTGTTCTAGGTTCTCTTATGGTTACAACACTCAGATTAAAAAGTGTGAAAAAAGCATTTTCTATGAAGGTGCTCATAGGGGATAATTGGCGCCCTGAGGTCTATATGGAAGTCTTGAAGTCCTCCGGGTTCACAGATGTCCGAATGGAAAACATGAGAGACAGACACATCAATTTCCAAGCTATTTTTGCCACTGCTGTAAAGTAAAGTACTGTAAAGTATTATGCCACCATTCGATTGTTGTTGTAGCTGTAAGCTATAATGATTACTTATAATTATTTTCTCTCAATTTGTCTACAACCAGTAAAAAAAACATGCCGTTTGCATGCTGTATTAAAAACAGAAAACAATCTTACGCTGAAGCAATAGCATGAACATGCAAGCTCTGCTAAACCTAAATGATAAAGCCTCACCCGCCATCATCATCATCATCAAAGCTTTACTAAAACAACAAAGCTGGTGGTGGCCTAAAAATCTTTTGCACATTACTGTATAAGGTATATGAGACTTGGTGGGAAGTGAGGGCGGGGTAAGATGTGTCAACTTAACCTCTAATTTGACACAAATGTACATTCATTTGTTACTTAGACATTTTTAGTGACCTACGGTTGCCTGTGATTGAGAGATGCATATGAGAAAATTGCAAAAAGGTTACATGTGGCATTTGTGAATGAAAATCATTTACTGAATTGAGGTTTTTGGCTTTTAGTATGAATATACTGTACCCTTAATATCCAGAGTGCTCTCAGCATTTTATCACTGACCACTATCTAGTTAATTGTGAGCTTCTATTTTAACTGTTATTTTGTGTAATGTTAGGCTTTTTAGGTTTGTTTGATATTAAAAGCAAAGCATTTTGTTTGGAGAAAGTAACCCACTGGTCGATGCAAATAAACATTTTAATTGGTTTAAAGCCTAGATTTATAAAGGTATGTATAAGCCTTGTGACACCTTCCCTTTGTCATAATACTGTGACATAATACTGGGAAGGAGCTGGACAGTACTGCATCTGTGCTTTATCAGATTTGTCTTGGGAAAAAAATTACTTCACTACATTCTAAAGGATATAAATATACTGTGTATTCCTTTATATTGCTATTAAAATTGATTTAATACCTAATTATATTAAAACTGTGTGCTTTTACTTGAGTAAAAATACGAGAGTAGATGCTTAATGAAGCCTACTTAAATATTAAATGCAAAACAAAAACTTGTATTTATAAAATGTAGTGGAGTAAAACTTATGATATTATGCTTTGGAATGCTTGTTTTCCAAAGAAAAACACAGATAAAATACGAATACATTACTTGAAAAATTGCTTTTAAGTAGGCTACTGTCCACCTCTGGTTGTGGAGTTATTATAAATATATACATACTTTTAATAACATTCACTATTTTTGAAAGTTGTAACAAAAACAAACAGCAACGAAGCTATGACGAACGACCACGCAAAACTACAACACCCATGATGCATCCGGAGGAAACGCGTCAGTCACAGAATGACGTATTAACATTGAGCGGGGAGAATCAAAACTACTGAGGTGTTTGTCTGATTCACCTACCAAAAGTAACAACATTACATGTAAGTGAAGCTAAACACATTGTATAATGTTAAATCAAAACATTTACAGTAGCGTATGTTTCGTTGAGACAACGTAGTTTGCAATCTTCGTAAATAATCGCCGCCCGTTTGGCAAATGTGTTATTGAAATACACTGCAGATGTGTAACGTTATATTGTAGCATTTTTTATAGTAAGTTAGTTAAGTCTTTAAGCGCGTGGTGTTAGTGTTAATAACCAGTGTTTGTTAGACACGCAGTATGCAGAGGATCAGTCGCCTGAAGCGCGAGCTGCAGCTCCTCGCCGCTGAACCTCCTCCTGGAGTCTCGTGCTGGCAGATGGAGGGGCGCGTGGATGAACTACAAGCCCGTGAGTTAGCAGTCGTCAGTCAGTTCATACTTATACATTATTAAAAATAATTTAAACCTACACAGCTAACACCATCTTCTCTTGTTGTCCCTGTTTGTTATAGAGATTGTCGGAGGTTCAAGCACTCCCTATGAGGGAGGTGTATTTACATTGGAAATCAAACTACCTGAGAGGTAAGAGCAAGATTACCTCAAAAACACCGTGCAGTAGTGACAACTTTTTAACATGCTTGTTTCACCTGTTTTTTGTCTTTAAAGGTATCCGTTTGAGCCTCCGAAGATCAGTTTCCTTACACCCATCTATCACCCTAACATCGATAATGCAGGACGCATTTGTCTCGATGCTCTGAAGTTGCCCCCAAAGGTAAAATCTATAAATATATACCAAGTAGTTTAACAGGGTTTGTTATATGAATGCCATTTTTTGACAACTTTTTGTGAGATTCAACGTATTGTGCAGTTTATCTTAAAAACAAATTGTGGAGAATCATTAAATCTGACTTCCCATCCACAGACACTATACACTTTGGTCCTCAAACTGGGGCCATGGAGATGGTGCCAGGGGGCCCAGTCTTATGACATTTTATAAGATACAATTTATCATAAATGAAACTTCAGAAAGTGAGGCTGCACAATATATCGGGGGGAAAAAAAAACCATTTATTTAACATTATTTAACATTTATTTTACGTGTCTATCATTTGTGTACAGTATGCTTAGATTGTTCAAATTAGACCAATCAGAAGGGGCCTTACTAAATACCCACCAAGTAGGTCTTACCGTGGGTTCACCCCAGCTGCTTTTGAGGCGTCAAATTTGCGTTTACCGCGTCTAGTTTGCCACTTGAACATTTTGAGTTTACTCGCTTCATTCACGTGTGAAAGCCGTGCGTGAAATTCTAGTCATTGAGACATTCAGGTGGAAATTTGAGTCATGGGAGGGCCTTCTGCGACTTCCTGTAATCACGTCACTACTAGAGCAATCTCCTGATTGGTTAATGCGGCGCATTTTCCCGCCAAAGTTTAAATTTTTTCTAGTCGCATGAATGAGACAGAAACGCGTGTACCGCGCCACGCTAAACGGCTCATTTGCGCTGTGAGACCTCCAGACGCGCGTCAACGCGTCTTCACATTGACTTAGAATTGAAATCACTCGTGCTTGACGGCTCTACCGCGGCTGATGTGAACGCAGCATTATACTGTAACCGTGGGTTCACACCAGCCACGTTTGAGGCGTCAAAATTGTGTCTACCGTGCCTTTTTTGCCATTGAACAGTTTGTTTCCTTGCTTCATTTGCGTGAAATTCTAGTCATCGAGACATTCATGCGGAAATTCGCACCATGGAAGGGCTTCTGCGACTCTGCTTTCTTTCTGTAATCACATCACTACTAAAGCAAGCTCCTGATTGGTTAATACAGTGCGTTTTTTCGCCGAAGTTCACATTTTTCAACTTGCGCGTTTGCCGCGGCAACGCTCAATTTGCGCCATTGGCCCGAACTAGACGCGCAAATGAGGCGGAATCCTGTCTACCGCGCCGCACTAAACGCCTCATTCCCGCCGTGAGACCTCCAGACGCGCGACAAAGCATCTTCACATTGACTTCACTTGTTCTTGATGCCTCTACCGTGGCTGGTGTGAACGCAGCATTATACTACTGGCTAGACCGCAAGCGCAGAGGTGAACCTAGAAGCTCAAAGCAGATAGCGAAAAATAAGTATGTCAGGAGTGTAGAAACGATCGAGCAAAAACTACAATGATGAACTTGTGCCTAAAAAACGGTACGCATGAAATAGTTTTTTAGCCTGAATTAGATTTTATTACATCAGAAGAATATGTATTACCTGTTTATTTCAGTGTGATAATTACATATCTAAATGATTTAAAAAAACAAAGCTAATAAAAATAGCATTTCACTAGGCAATGATATATTGCAAGGAATATTGTTATCGCAACAGCCAACGGTAGAATCGAAAATTTTCTCAATATCGTGCAGCCCAACAGCACTACATTGTATCTTTTTAATGTTTTGTTTAATTCAAGTTTTAAGTTTTAGATGGCTTTCTGTCTTACATTTTCTTTGGGGGGGGGGCATGAAGGGATGTACCGTACACCACATGCCAATTAAAGTTTGAGAACCACTACTATACACTATACATGACATTGCAGGAATACAAGCACAGAGCATTCTTAGGGCTACATACCATCCAGGTCACTTTCATTTACGTAATATCTTCTAGAGTATATCTCATAAACATTTAACACATAACCTGTATTCGTCCCAGTGTCCTATGCCCCATTATGATACTAAAATTAATTTTCTTTAAAGGGTGCTTGGAGGCCCTCGCTCAACATTTCAACGGTGCTCACTTCTATACAATTACTTATGGCTGAACCTAACCCAGATGATCCACTAATGGCTGATATTGTAAGTTTGGGTCTTTTTTAAGCAGTTTGAACTGAGATTACATTATTGTTGCTTGTGGAAGTGGCATATGGATGTGCTACTAATCAGCTGAAGCGTCGCTCTTTATGGTGTTAATGCTGTATCTTATATAATTACCAGTCCTCAGAATTTAAATACAACAAAGCACTGTACCTGGAGAAGGCAAAGAAATGGACGACTGAACATGCAGTTCAGAAAAACAAGGTAACTGTGTATACATATTGATGTTAGGGCTGTAAGTGTTTAAATAGTTTGCTTACAAAGTAGGTATGTGTGATGCTAGTCGACTGAACGGTACAGCTGCTACTTGTCTAGCTTGAATAATTATGGGATGACTGTTTAATTGATATATTAAGTAAATTGATCCTATACACACACACACACACACACACACAGTTTTTTTTAAATTTCTTAACTTTTAGATTATTGGTTACACATTTTTCATTTAAACAACAGAGATGGAGTCCAGCAGGAATAATATACAATATGTCATTGCACATATCAGCCAATGGGAGGCGACATTGTTCCATTGCATCTCATTTGCTTTCTTTTCTCTCTTGTTTATAGGGTTGTGAGGAAGCAGATGAAAAGAGCTCTTTTGGAAATACAAATAAGAAAACCGCACAAAAAAGAGAAGCATTAAGGGCACAGGAGAATTTAGAGCAATCTAAGAAAGTATGTATGTAGTTTATTTTACAAACAAGCTTGTTTATGTTTGTAGTACTGTGGATTTATTTTTGTCTGTTTATTGTTTTTGATATGAATGTAATAAAATATATTTGAACTGCATTTACAACACACCGAACTGTTCAATACTCTTTAAGACATACATTTATGAAACTAATAACTTTATTAAATCATTCTTTCATCACATGTATACAGAAATATAAAAAATATTTACATCCAGAATAGTGTGTTTGTTGTACAAAGATCTTTATAGTCCAATATAAAATTACATTTTAATATACATTTAATATAAAAGTATAGAAATAAATCAATAGGGATAAAAAGTATAGCATGCTAGATCAGAGGTAGTTATATTTTACAATACAACAGCTAAGGACCATAATTTTATTACAACCTAATCAAATCGCTCATAGTTCACTTTATATCTTCAATTTTATAACCGAGACATGTTTAATATTTCACAAATTTCTCTTTCTTTATAATGCTGTCTTAATGTTAACATAGAAATGCAGAACATCTCTGAAACGTTCTGAAAACAAATTTTGTTGGACATAAAACACACCACACAAGTACATAAACACAAATCTGTGCTACCCAAAAATATTGCATTGTAATAAAAAATATGTTGAAATTGCTTAACTTATTTTATAAGTTGAATTAATGTAAAACACATTTTAAATAGTAAGTTGAAATAACTTAATGCCAGTTTGTTTATACTTAAAATTGTAAGGCAGCAAAATAGGTTTACTGTGTAGTAGTAAAATGTACTGTTACAATAATAATACAAATTAATATTAAGATGAAAAATTGCATAAGAAAAATAAGTAACAGATGGGGGGGCTTAAGTGAGATATAACAGGACAACAGAATAGGACTGCTTTTGTGTGTCTGTGTATTTGCGTAGTGTGTATGCTTTAGTTCTTATTGACATGTTGTGCTTTTTTATACTAAATATACACAAGCATTTACCTTCCCACAATTTTGTTCATTTGCAGACAAAAAATGACAGCTTGCAAAAATGTAGTACAATGCAATTATGACTTTGATGTGTGTGTGTATATATACATTTAAAAATGAATGCATAAAAGTTTGAATACATACAGAGTTTGTAATAGAAACATTTTTCACATTAAAATATTAGATTTATTCTTTACATCAGCGACTTGTACCTGTGATATAATCCTAATGTAAGGAATGCTCCAGGTTTTTAAACAAGCCAGTTTGACAGCATCAGTGGCATATGCTGTTGATTACCACAGACAACTCCAGCCCACCAGTTTGTGAAAAAATAAACCATCAGTTACCGTAAACTATAGGAATGTACTTAAAATAAAAGCCTTTAAAGGAGACCTTCCAGCTTATTTGCAGCTTGAAGCGCTGATAATAAATTGATAATGATTGTTACATACAAATATAAGTTATTTGAGTTGTCTAAATTGTCTTTTATTGGTGAGTGTACTGTTCAAGGGGATTAACATTGTGTATGAACACACATTTTAAGCCCAAATTTGTTAAATGAATGCATGTGGTAATCAAAAGCATACCACATTGTCAATAAAGCTCAATTTGTATTAATCCCAGCACATTTTTTTAAGGTAGTGTTTCTCAAATCCAATCCTCACCCCCTCCCCTTCCAGAATGTTTTAGGTGTCTCGCTATCTAAAATACACCTGATTCAACTCATTGGGTCTCTCCCATAACAGGGCTCCAGACTGCCACCAAAATTTGAGAGTGTGCCACTGAATTTTACATCCAGTCGCACATGTGCGACCAGTAAATTTGACACTTTTTTGTGATTTGACACTGAATTTGAAAACGGCACATTGTACTTTCGGCATCTATCATTGAAGTACTTATTAGTAATATAGTGGAAATTAAAATAAATGTGAATATTTGCTTAGCATGTTGATTCAAAGTGTGTGCCCCTACATTTTCTGGTTGCGCCAGAAATTTTTAGATGGGGGGCCACTGTGCTACTGGAGCCCTGCATAAACAGCTTGCTCGACTTAATGCAGCGTTGCACAGATAAATCAGCGTGTGACATCACATTACTGCAAGAATGATTTGAGTTCCTCTCACGGTACTATGATGTCACATACCGATCGGTATACACAGCCCCACTGAAGTCAAATCAGAATGTTTTTATATATGGAGACCTTCTAAAACATGGGAGGGGGCGTGAGGACTGCAATTGAGAAACATTGGGGCAGTCTACACAACAACGTTTTCAACCAAAAACTGAACACTTTTGGCTGTTTGTTTGCATTTGTTTACATTTTGGGGTCCGAAATGCAAACTTTTGAAAACTGTTTTCGAAGTGCAAAAATATAGACAATCATAATAACAATGGCGGTCTACAGGAGTGCGTATGTGCTGCTCAAATTTATTAACGCTTCTCCAACAAAGTTTACAAAACTCATAGTACAAGGAAAGTAAAACAACCTACATCATTGTCTGTCTATTAGGGTGACTACAGGTGCCATTTTTCCGTAACGTGTTCTAGCCATGATTTTGGGTGCTTCTTATTATTTCAGGTTCCATTTCAGAAAAGCAAACATAGGGTGACCATATGTGCCATTCTTTCCGGACGCGTCCCGGCCAGGACCCTGGGTGCGTCCTCCGGAAGTCGTATTTGTCGACCGCATACGTCAGAGGATTCTTATTATTATTATTACAGAAAAGCAACGTTACATTTTAAGGTAAGAATGAAACTACGATTGTATGTCTTATGTTTTTAACTGAATGGCTTATGCGGTCAACAAATACGACCTCCGGAAGACGCACCGAAATCCCGGCCAGGAAGGAAGAATGGCACGTATGGTCACCCATACAAAAATGGCACGTATGGTCACCCATACTAAAATCTGAGAACCTCGATGACATATGTGGTCATCAAATACGACTTTTAGAAGACGCACACGAAAATTCTGTTCAGGACGTGTCTCGGGAAAATACAACATATTGTCACTCTACTGTCTAAACAAAATTTTAAAATACTTTCACTGTCTTAATTGTTTGTATTTATTACTCTATAGAAGAAAGCGTATGTGTGAGGCGTGTGGTGTTTCTTTACAAAATAACATCGCCACCTACTGGACTGGCACACGTAATACAGTGTTTTAGTTGTTTTCTCTGATCTGTGTGAACGTGGATTGTTTTGGCGACATTGTGGTATGTATGTTAAAACATTTTTTTAAGACACATCCATTTTTGTACAATTGTTGTCATGCTAACATTCCCTAAGAGTCATCTGTATTCTGTAATACCTGTATCACACAAAACAAAAGTTTTAAAAAATAAAATTTTTGTACATTTCAGTTTGTTGCATAAATTATTATAAGGCCCATGAGATCACAATATGCAAAAAGGAATTTGTTTCCCCTTTTTTAGAATGTCATGTAGCAATTGGGACTTTAAGTATAGGTACATTTTTCCCAAATCCAATGTAGTTCATTGTTCAATAACTCTGATGGTTTCAGGGGTAAGTTCATACGTAGGCTCAAGATTCAAGACTCACACTGAAAGGGTCCTTGAAAACTCAAGATATTCGAAGAAGACTTAAGGATGAGATGAGAGAAGTGGGGAGTGGTAGACTCCAGAGAGAAGGCTTCCATTATTAGTGCCAAGTCCACTGCTTCTCTGAAATTCTTGCTTCTCTGAAAGTCCTGGTGTAGACCTGGCCATGTTCTCTCCAACATTTTCCCTATCCGTTGAGGGTTGCGTCTGCAGCTGGCATGGGATGAGCTGCACTGAGGGTGGGCAAGAAAATCGTGTGACTGTCTCTTGGGTTGGTGCTGATGAACCCTCAAACTCTGCTTCTGCGGCAAAAGACACCAGAGCTTGTGTGGAGTCATACGAGCTCTTTTCTGTGTCAACAGAGACAAAGGAATCCAAGTTGCGGTCATTGCGTAGGTAAGCTCTGCTCCAGAGGAGACGCGCATCTTCACGGAAGTGTGGATTGAAGAATAGGTAGAGCAAAGGGTTGATGCTGGCCGGCAGAGGAAGAAGCACAAGGACAACTGATTTGACAACCTCCTCGCTTACAGGAAAGAGTCCCAGAAGGGAGGAGAAGCTGAGGAAGGCCACCGGGCAGTAGAGCAGGCAGTTGGTGAAGATGAGCCAGGCCACATGTTTGATCATAGCGCAATCCCAAATGCTGTCAAAGTCACCTTTCATCAGGTCCCAGTACAACTTGATATACGTTCCGGTGATGACTAAGAAGCACAAGGAATTCATCATGATCAGGGCCACCATAAAGCCCAGTGTGGAGGGCACTCCATTTGGCAGTGGTGATGGCATGCAGAGGGGGGTTGCCCCATACTCCCCAACCCCTATTAAGGGCAAAGCAGCAACTGCCAGTGAAAGTGCCAAACATGCTACTGCAGCAGCGCGCACGGTTGCCAGAGAGGGTGACTTTCCATAGGCTCGGGCACACGACACTGACACGCTGCACTGCACTGCGGCCAAGGTGAGGAAGAGTATGGAGCCTTCTGAGGCCAGCACTGAAAGAAAGCCTGTTGCCTGGCAACCGGCACCCATTTCCCATTGAGCACCGTGCAGGGCGAACTCCCCAAATGTCCGAGCATCAACTAGCGCCAGCGTACCGGTGCACAGGCCCGTCAGCAGGTTGGTGCTGCTGATGCTGCCGATGATGAACTTGACAGGTGAAAGATAGCTGGGAGAGGCAAACACTGTCAAGAGGAGAAGACTGTTTCCTATCAGAGAGACTAGAGAGATGAGCCACATTCCGAGGCGTACCATCCAACTATCAAACAGGTTATCACATGGTTTAAATGGACCTGAAAGGAAAGAAGAAATAAATTAGAATTTAAGAACCAGATCAGAAATGAAACATCTGAAGGTTTATCGGATTTTAACTCTTTCCCTGCTATTGACGAGTTATCACGTCAATAGGCTTTATGCCCAGCTGCACAACTTCCTGAACTTCAGCCAGCTCCTTGTTTCCTGTCTGCCATTATTGGACAAACTGATTAATCCAGGTGTGTCTGATTATTGTTGTTGTGACTACTGAGGTCAGGCACACCTAGATTAATCAGTTTGTTTCTGACTACTGAGGTCAGGCACACCTGGATTAATCAGTTTGTCCAATAATGGCAGACTGGAAACAAGGAGCTGGCTGAAGTTCAGGAAGTAGTGCAGCTGGGCATAAAGCCTGTTAAGAGAAAACACTTTCCTGTCAAAGTCAAGTTTTTACGGCAATCCATATTTCCGCTATTATGCACTAGGTGGTGCTCTTACCCACCTTATAAAACACTTTACCATTTATGGATCCAAAAGCAGTAAATACTCTGCATATATTTTGATAATTTTGACATTTTATGAACACCTTTATACTACACCAACCATATACTACAGTTATCTGCTGTTTAGATGGAAAACATTATAATGCATTAAATATTCAAACTTTCTAGGACATGGTACAGTCATGGTGACATGACTATACATCAGGAATGCTTGTGAATGAATACATAAGCAAATAATTTCCGTATTCAGACCTGGAATAGGGGAACACTGTATGCTGGTTTGTAGTTTGGACTCCTCAATAGCCAACTGGAATTCCTCCAGATCAAGGTCATCTGCAAGTGAAAACAGCACATTATAAGGAATCTGATCAGTTCACATTGAATAATGCATGAAGAAAAGAGACACATTTTTATCTGTAATGTACCTGGGGTTACTGTAGGGGGGCGGTCACACTACACTTTATATTTCATTGACTTCCATTCATACGCATGTGAATGCGTCATACCAGAAACGGAGATATTTCACAAGTCTGGTGAACTCTGTTCTGCTGGTTTTTATCATGTGGATACATATGAGCAGTAGAAGACTGGTATATCACCGTGTGACCTTACTCATATTCGCAGGAATGTCTGAAAAATATTTTCATGCTCAAAGTCTAATGTGAGCGCCCCTTAAAGCCCTAATCTACAGTGCTAATTAAAGATGAAGAGACTGGCAGATAGAAGAAAGCGTTTAAAAATAGACCACTCTTATTTTAGAAGTCTATTGTGGATTTTTTTAAAGTCCACTTTTGTCATTAAAAAAAAAAAACTTTTTGGGACATTTGGTGTGCATTTAAGCAGAGTTAGTAAAATAGAGCTTACAGTTGTTGTCGGTGTGAATGGGGAACAGAGACAAAGCTTTCTTCTGAAGATCCTCCTCCTCACTGCCCATCTGCTCTTCCCCCTGACTGGCTGCTTTGTAACTGCTGCAGGCTCCAAATACACAGCACTGATAGGCATATGGCATCTCTACGACCCTGTTTCAACAGTGGTGACAGAGAATGCTCAGAAACATGGCACAAACTATTCAAAATTATACAGTGCTTTTTTATAGTGATATATTGTTTCAAACACATTTATATGAAAGAAAGAAAAGTGTGAAAAACAGGAAAATTATAGATTAGAATACAATGTAATATTGCAAATGTATTGTTGTAATATAATTTTATGTAATTCTGTTTTACATGTATTGTTTCCAAATATTGTCTCCGCAGGGTTTTTACTTTTTTGTGTGGTGTTTTTTCTGTTCTTTCCTTTATATGTGTGAAATGAGTGAATATGTGGTGGTACTTGTTATATGTATCGTATAGTTTTGATATGTTTAAGAAAAAATCTAATAAATAAAGTTGATGTGTCAAGTTTTTAGGGTAAACTCCCCTTTCACTTGAGCAATAGCTGGAAAGGATCTCTAGATCTCTTAAACCTAAATAAAATTAAATCCTAATTTTAAAGGGTAACACTTTACAATAAGGTTCATTAGTTAACATTTTAGTTAATGTATTAACTAACATGAACAAACCATGAGCAAATTTGTTACAGTATTTATTCATCTTTGTTAATGTTAGTTAATAGAAATAAAGCTTTTAATTGTTTGTTCATGTTAGTTCACAGTGCATTAACTAACGTTAACAAGATTTTAATAAAGTATAAGTAATTGTTGAAATTAACATTAACAAAGATTAATAAATGCTGTATAAGCGCAGTTCATAATTAGTTCATGTTAACTAATGTAGTTAACTAATGTTAACTAATGAACCTTATTGTAAAGTGTTACCTTTTAAAGAAATGAGTCTTTTTACTTTTTACATGTGTTTAGTGCCAAGAGAGGTCACACTAAACACTGATAATGCCTGAAGAACATATTTATTCCTGAATATGTATATATATATATATATATATATATATATATTTTTTTTTTTCACATATTTCTTGTATATCCTGTATTTGTATCTTAATAAAATAGATTGAAAAATAAATATGGATGGACATTAAAACAGACTTGTTGTTTTAGAAGTTTTAATGTCCATCCTATATAATACATTAGATAGGACATTTAGTCAATTATTATGATAGATGCTAATTCTCAAAGTAAACTAGACATTTGCAATAATATATGCATGAATGTACTGTAACAAATGTACTGTAGATTAAAAAGTAGATAGTTGGGTCATTATAAAGCAATATTAACAAATTTAGCACAAAAAATATAGTTATAGGTTCACCCAAAATTAAAACTTTTGCGTTTATTTATAACACATTCATTGTAACTCATTTTTGTTGTGATTCTGATTTCTTCATGTACGCTGTATTGATGTCTTAGAAAGGATGTGTTGATTTTAACACATCTTTGTGCGTTAAGCTTTTAACACATTATGTGTCATTTTGTGTTAAAATATAACACAAGTTGTGTTAAAAGTTTAGTGTGCTGTCCCAGAATCAACACTAATGTGTTGTTTTTAACACATTCGTTGTAAGAGTGTACAGTTTTAAAATGCCGCAAATTCCAGTAAACGGACGAACGAAAACCTAAGCAAATCATTTTGCTTGATTTACTAAATCCTCCCGTTGATTTTGTTTTTTAATTGTAAAATCTTACAAATGCATGTGCAATAGGGTCAGTAGCAAAAACAAATGTGTCCGTGCCTTACCTGCGCTAATGTGTTACCTTGTGTCTTTAGTAAATCCTGAAAGTAGACTTTTAACAAGAAAAGAGGTGTTTGCACTGGTGCAAGCTGTTAGTAAATCTGGCCGCTAATGTTTTTGGGTCACAGCTAAAACCGTGACCTGTTTTTTTTTTGGAAATTTTCTGGAATTTCTCCAGATGGTAAACAAGGAACACCACCTAAGGCAACTCCCGAGGCTTTGATGATTAATAAGGAGGGTGTTTATAACAGTTCCTATCTTAGATCAGTGTTTAAATATGTAGGGGATTAAATACGCTGGAACGGTTTATCTGTATCAATAATTTCAATGTTCTTGGGTCACAGTTTACTCCAGATTATAGATATCTTTAAACTGTCTTTTTTTTATAAACAATTAGTCATTTTTCGGAAGCTAAATTAAACATGAATTTGTTTATAAGCTACTTAAAGCATTTACATTGTGAAAAACTTATATTGGTTTAAGAATATTTTTAAGCCTGGCTGTTTTCTTTTGTGAGATATGATAGCTGATGTTTTAAAGTTATTGGTTACCAACAACTGTACCTTATGTTGGGGAAGTCCTCTTCTCTGAATGTATGAGAGAGTGCCATGTTGCTCTTCAGCTTTAGGTGAGTGAGGCTGGTTAGCCCAGCTAGTGGGAGACTGGTCAACCTATTACCGGTCAGGTCCCTGGATGGATGAAAAAGAGATTTTAGCTACTGAATGTCAGTTTCATCATCAACTTAAGTTGTTTGAGCATTTATCAGCACTGTGGCCTATCACCTTGTCCTGGGAAATATTTACTCATTTTTAAAAATATAAAAAATATTTATATTTTTAGTAATTAATTATTGAATCCCTAAGTTTAAGAGGAAATTATTAGTTATTTGTCATTATGTTACAACTACAGATCTATACAAACAAGATTAAAGGAATATTCCATTTTCTTAAAAGAAAAATCCAGATGATTTACTCACCACCATGTAATCCAAAATGTTGATGTCTTTCTTTGTTCAGTCGAGAAGAAATTATGTTTTTTGAGGAAAACATTGCAGGATTTTTCTCATTTTAATGGACTTTAATGGACACCAACAATTAACACTTAAATCAACACGTAACAGTTTTTTTTCAATGGAGTTTCAAAGGACTATAAACAATCCCAAACGAGGCATAAGGGTCTTATCTAGCAAAACGATTGTCATTTTTGACAAGAAAAATAACAAATATGCTCTTTTAAAGCACAACTTCTCGTCTAGGTCCGGTCCAGTGCGACCTAACGTAAATGCGTAGTGACGTAGGGAGGTCACGTGTTACATATATAAAACGCACATTTGTGGACCATTGTAAACAATAAACTGACACAAAGACATTAATTAATATCATTCCACATACAACAACGTCGGAACGGTCCTCTTTCAACACACTTGTAAACACTGGGGCGGAGTTTCACGTTCGTCCTCTGTGACCTCTTGACGTCATGGCGTATTGCGTGGGGTCGCACTGGTGCATCACAACCGGATCTGGACGAGAAGTTGTGCTTTAAAAGTGTATATTTGTTATTTTTCTTGTCAAAAATGACAATCGTTTTGCTAGATAAGACCCTTATGCCTCGTTTGGGATTGTTTATAGTCCTTTGAAACTCCGTTGAAAAAAACTGTTACGTGTTGAGTTAAGTGTTAATTGTTGGTGTCTATTAAAGTCCATTAAAATGAGAAAAATCCTGCAATGTTTTCCTCAAAAAACATAATTTCTTCTGGACTGAACAAAGACATCAACATTTTGGATGACATGGTGGTGAGTAAATTATCTGGATTTTTCTTTTAAGAAAATGGAATATTCCTTTAAAATGTGTTTGTAGCCACTACAGTGAATTAAACATTTGCACAGTTATTTAACAGTCTATGGGGCAGTTTCCCAGACAGGTTTTAGACTGGGCCTTAGTTAAATTTGGACACACAACTTACAAAAAAAACCCAATAACACTGGTGTGCATTTTGAGACAAAACAACGGCACTGATGTATGTCTGTACAAGATGTTTTTTTTTTTTTAATTGAAGGCAGCTCAAACATGCATTTTAGTCTATGCATTTTAGTCTGGGACCCTGTCCAGAAAACCACCCCTAGTAACTTTTTAGCAGAGTAGTGTAAGTGTAACTAAATGTATTTTTCTGAATTATAAAGCATGCCAAAGTTTTTTTGTGAAATGTTTTGTTTAAAAGTTATGCCTGTGCTATCTTTCTTTAAAATAAAATGATTTGTTTTGTTTACTAGCAAAGTGTCCAAATGTTTAAGGGATCACTGTACATGTAAGACAACTGAATTCCAACAATTTCGTTGACTGAAGAAGATTGTATTTAAAGTGACATATTTGGCACACAGATCTTGAACATTTAACCCTGCTGAAAGCCAAAATATGTCAGTTTTCATCAAATTTAAAGGAATGTTCAAGGTCTAACACAAACTGTACTGAGAGCATTTGGTGTATGCTGTTGATTACAGTGAAGTTGTATTTGCTTAAGAGATGAGAAAAATGATTTATTTGTGATACTGCCACAGTAGAGTCAATCCCAGAACATTTCAACATCTATTAAAACATTTTCTGGCTTCAACTTCGCTACCATTGGTTGTCCATTTACAAATCCCGAGACAACTTTGAACCAGAATAATCACACTGAGGACTGTTGAAATATCTGCATGACCTAAGCCATAACCCTCCAGTTATGCATCATCTGTCACTTCATTCAGTCATCATCACATTCTTTGTATAATGCTGCTTGCGTTTAATTGCCTGTAGTTTTCATCGTTGCGTGGTGCCTTTTGCCGTGATTACAACCGCAATCTTTTCACATTGAACACTCAACTAAAGCATCACACGGATAACTGAATCTGACCAGCCGGTTACAAAATCGGTTGTGTCAAAGTTGTGTCTTGCACACTTAATGTCCGCTTGTGCTATTAATTTGCATACTCACAGTTTAACAAGAGTCTGCAGGGAGGAAAAGGCATCCGGATGGATTGTTTCGATCCTGTTCCATCTCAGATCCCTGTAATGAGAAATCATTGATTTTTCTTTATGTCCGGTACAGATGTTTTGTGTTAAATAGAATAAAATTTGCCGCTAATATTGATGTTATGTGTTAGGAAAGGTGTCAAAATATATTTTATACAGTAGGCCTATTTATGTTTTTTTTTAAAGCCAGTAATGTTACCTTTGGATAAACAACAAGCATTCGCAAGTTACTTCAGATACAATAAGTGAAAAGTGATTTTATCATCTCAAAGCAACCATTATTTAAATTTTATGCATGTGATTGTATGACTTTTGCTTGGAATGTATAAAAGATATTAAGTACATATTTTGTGCAAAATGTCTTTATACTGAATATTATTTATGCATGTTACATTTAAATATGTTATGTTGTGTTAAGTTATGTTGCTATGAACTACAGTGGTACAGTACCACCACCCACAGCAAAGACGCATTAGTATAGTTTTAAACTAATAGTTTTTTCTATCTGACATTTGCTCTGTCAATCTCTTTAGACAGATATTGTAAAAAAAGTATTTTCAACTTGCTTTTTCGCAATAATTGATTTCAGGGATTTGTTGTATTTATGCAGCTATTTGGCAGTAACTTACTGTAGATTGAAATATATGTTATTTATTTAAAGGCGGTGTGCATGATCTCTGAAAGCCAATGGTGACTTTTGAAATCACCCAAACAAACACGCCCCTACCCCAATAGAATCTGGACCTTCTTTTGATAGACCCGCCCCATGCAACCCA
Organism: Misgurnus anguillicaudatus; assembly: GCF_027580225.2. Taxonomy (NCBI): domain Eukaryota; kingdom Metazoa; phylum Chordata; class Actinopteri; order Cypriniformes; family Cobitidae; genus Misgurnus; species Misgurnus anguillicaudatus. Next base: position 6,736,616 of record NC_073349.2, read on the forward strand.
GGCAATGATGTCAGTTAGTTGACACGCCCCTCACTGCTGATTGGCTACAAGTGTTTCGGTACTCAGCTCGACTCCTTTGTCACAAGTGTTTTTTAAAAATCATGCACCCCGCCTTTAAATAAAAAAAATTATTTAAATTACATTTTCTATTTACTCTATGTCTTTAGAGAAAAACTATAAAATAGCAGCCTCATGCAAAGCATTCTGTGAACCAGAAATCCTCATTTACCCTTTTAATTTTTTCCTTCAGATGAATGTTTTGCATGAGGCTGTTATATTAGTTTTATTCTGTAAAGATAAAGACTTGTTAATGTTTATTTAACTTTGAACAAACTGTTGCCAGTAAATAACATACATTATAAAACGGCTCGTTCTGGTTCTTCATTCTGATTGTTTGAAACGTTTTATCACTAAGCCGTGAAAAAATTACCCTGGTAAACCTCACGGTTCAGACCGCATTACATAAGTATCACTGCGCCACTGTTGCTGCATACTGATTTTTGAAAATAAACACCACAGTCTTTAATCATATTTTACATTTTTCTACAATTGAACAATTAATGGCGATATCCAGATATATGTCAATAAATATTGTAACCAACTTACCCAACTTAAACACTGATGCATTCACTCAACACTAAAAACATTGTGTATGTTTTTATCATGGCTCTGAATCTGATCTCTTACAAAAGTTCTTCACAAAAATTGAACTATCTCAGCTATTAGCTGAAAATTTGAGTGGTGATAAGAGAACAAATGAAGGTAGGATTTTTTTTGAAAGCGGATGGTCTGTTCTTTCATTTGATATTTTATGTTTATTTAAAGAAGATCATTTTTCTGTAAGGCATTAAACTAAAACTGGGTAGCAACTTAAAAAAAAAACACTGACGGGAAAGAGTTAGGATGCTTCCAAGCATATTTGATCATCACTTCAACAGTTGCACGATATAAATGTTAATGTATAAATTAGATGAATGTTGATTTATAAAAATAAACACCACAGTCTTTAATCATATTTCATTGTGTCATTGCTGCGTCTGTGTTTCTTGGGAACTGCGCTCTGTTGCATATTTGTATTAATATAATTACAACTTATTTGTATTTTATTTTATTAAATCCTACTATGCATATGAAGTAACCGTTTTATTAAAGCAATAAGCCCTACTAAGCAGTGGGGTTACAGTGCATTTTATAACGGGGTTAGCTTCGCGTCGTGCCTAACAACGCCCCTTAGCTGTTATAAAATGCACTGTAACACCACTGCTTCGCAGGGCTTATTGCTTTATTTAAATATACAGTAAGTTACTGGCAAACAGCTGCCAGTAATACTGTAATTTCCTTTAACCGCGTACATCTTTTAGAGGCATCAGGGAGCCACTATGAATATGCGGGAGAAGTAAAATCAGCATTGTTTCTTATTAATTCTACATAGCCACAAAATCTAATTGGATGTACAATTTGAGAGAGAGAGAGAGAGAGAGAGAGAGAAAGAAAGAGGGAGCGTGTACTTACAGTGAGCGTAAGTTGTTGAGTTGTTGGAATGTGTTCATCTCAATCTGTCTGATCAGATTGTGCTGTAGGCCTCTGCCGAGTCAAAACAAAAAACCTGATTTTTGACATGCTTGCAGAGAATGGTTTACCAAAACTAAGTTACTGGGTTGATCTTTTTCACATTTCTAGGTTGATTGAAGCACTGGGGACCCAATTATAGCACTTAAACATGGAAAAAGTCTGATTTTCACGCTATGACCCCTTTAAAAACATGGACACATGATGGATTGCTACTAGTGGCAGCTCGTGACTGCTCATCCGAGGGGCGCTAATTCAAAATATGTGTTCGGAGTGTCATGTGCGTTGCTTGCGATTTTAAAATATGTGTTTGTTGCGTCATGTGAACCATGTGAATCACGTGTTTTGTCAAAATAAGTGCCTGCTGCACACGCGTCAAAACAGTTTATGATAAAAGACGCTCATGTTCACAAAATACACGCAAGACACTCCCTTAACAGTAAACTCTGATTACACATGAGATTATGCGAGTATCTGGCAAACGCAAGTGTCTCTTTTATCATAAACCCTTTAGAGGTGTATGCACTTATTTTGACAAAACATGTGATGCACATAGGATCTCTCGAAGCCCAGAACACATATTTTGAAATTACAACCCACACGCATGACGCCCTACATTCATGTTGTGACGAACTTCACATTGAGCGCCCTCGAAAAAGAAGTCACCGGCCACCACTGATTGCTACAGTAATGGCCGTAATTGTCAAATTTGTTCTACTCTGAGGGTTTATCTGGGTTCTTAGTTATAACATAAGAAGTAAATATGCTTATTAGTCATTGTGCTGGTATTAAAGAACTCACATCTCCTGTAGAGAAGCGCAGTGGTAGAAACTCGGCAGCTCTTCGATCACATTATGAGACAGCTCACTGTAAGACACACAAACACACACACACATATAGGTTAGAGTTAATTTTAACCAGAAGATTCTTCATAACAAGAAAATGCTTTGCGCAAAGTATGTTTCAGACACTAATATTGTTACTGGGGCGGTAACTTTTTAAAAGGTCCTAATATCTATAATTTGGGTACAGATATTGTAATGACCGCCCCCTTCCCAGATATGGACCTTTTAGTTACCTGCATATACCTCTAATGCTACGTACGCACCAAACGCAGGGCATCGCGTTACTCGCTCTAGATTACTCACGGGATTTAACTTCGTGTCATGCGAATTTTTCCGCTCAAGTTGAATATTTTCAACTTGGGCGAAGATGCGTTTGTGTCCAATAGCGCGTGTTTTTGCAGCAAACGCGTCACCCATTAGGCATTCTGGATTTTACACAGGATGACAAAAGCCAAACAATAAGGAAAACAGATTTTTTTTTTGTAACAGCTTGTACAGTATTGAGATTGTAAATGAGAACAGAACTCTTGGAAAGTTTGGTTACATCAAATCTCTCAGTTTGAATTTGAAGTCTCTTTTCCAGGTTGGATTTTTTGGAATCGTATAGACGTGATTGTAAGGATGTGTTTGTGTGCTGCAGGTGCATAATTGGGTTTGGAAACTCACAGAACTCTTAATTTAGGAAGGAGGTGGCAGAGATCATATGGCAGGCCCGTCAGTCCAGCTCGGGTCAACGTGCTGAGTCAATATCAAAGAAAAGAAGAGTTTACTTTCAATGTGCGGGGAGAAAAATGTGCAAAAAAGACAAAACTGTACACATACTGTAATACTGTATGTGCTAAAATTGAAATTGACAACTGTCTGGCAAGAACTACATAATAACATAATGAATATTTTTTGTTGTATTAAAAAAAACAGCATACAAGTCTGAAATGAGAAAAGGGTGTGTAGATAATGACAACATTTTCACTCCTATTTGAATATGTGGTTCTTAGTATCAGAGCACTATTAAAAGTGTTAAGCCTGAGCATCATTTTTAACCTTGTAAAAGCTAGCCAGAAAGGGACGATGAGAGATCAGTAAATGCATTTGTTTTGTCAACTGTTACTTCAGTGTCCTCAATGGTGGGAAGAACCTCTAAAAGTCTCTTAAGTGAAACTGATCCTGAGAGAAAGGGAGATATTTGATCTCAGACTCACAGGACTTGCAGGCTGGTGGTTCCTTTCAAATCTGGAAACTGTCGGATCTCAGTGGCCCCGTTCAAAGAGCTAAAACCAGATTAGATAACTCATTAGAGAGGATCTTTCTGCTAATGAAGATGTCTTCCAGCAATACCACAGGGAAGTCTAATGTTACCATACACACTCGGCTCATCGTAATCTAGAGTAAATATTAGTCCATCATTTTAATTGCGTCCGCGAAACCGTCCAAAAACAACGGCGCAGTTGACGGTAGACTTCAAATCAAAATAATGAAGGCTGGATAGACTCGTAACATTCTCATGCATTATATACAGTATATAATTAGAGAGATAAATGACTTTTCATCGCCTTTATTGAAAGCTAAATCTCATATTCTGACATTTATGAGGTTATAATTAAAACGTGCTGTTTTTCGAAGGCAAATGACTGGTTTAATGTTTTCTTATGTGAAAAGTGATGGCAAGAGGTGAGCAAGATTACAGTATTTATGAAAATGAAAGCGCAGATGATCAAATGGAAATTATACGCATTTGCCATGTGGTAATTTAAAGGTGCCTTATCGGAAGCTAAACAGTTCAGACTGTTTAATAATACACACGTGTGTTATCATTTGACACATAGAAGTGTACTTACAGAGTGTGTAACTTGGGCAAGAACTGAAATGCTGATCTGCCAACAAACTGGATGGGATTCTCATAGAAATGACTGAAAAGAGAAGATAAAGACATTAGATTTTTTAAAACAAAAATCTCAGATTTCAAACTTTTTATCAAAAACATGCTAAATTGTACATATAATTATTATCATGTAATATTATAAATAGTAAACTGTGATATATATACCCAAAAATTCTTCATATAGTGGACTACCACTATAAAAAGGGAAAGTTTGATGAACTTAAAATTACTTTAATTGGTAAGACGTAAGTTTATTCAACTTAACATTTTACTTTAGTTTTACTTTAGGTGTGGAAATTTTTTTTAGGTGTTACCAATTAAAGTCATTTTTTAAGTTGATCCAACTTTTTACTTTTTATAGTGCCATAAAATTAATAAAAATTTGGGACCCAAAATGATTTATACTTTGACCTGACCATGTTGCTAATGCAACGTTTTTCCAGCACAGAATGTACAAAAAAAGCATTTCTTGGTAATTGGTTGACCTAAATTGGTATTATCTAATTGAGTACTTGGGTCAGTGACAAAAACGGTTTGACATTTTTTAAAAACTTGTTTTAAAAGCATGCATCAGGTTTATTTCAATGCACAGTGTACGTTAATTTTATGCAATAACAAAATTACATTTGCAACATTTTTATGAAAGTTAAGGACCTGAAAATGTCAAATGGTATAACCACCAATGGTGCCAAAGAATGAGAAATATTAAATATTTTATCTACTTTGATGGCATGTAAGCGTAATCATCAAAAAAAAAAAAAAAAAAAAAAAATCATTTTATTAGTTATTTCTAAATGTAAATTTTAATGCGTTTTGTAATATTTGCTTGGGCATATGCTGAAAACAGCTCTGATTTCTAAATAATCTTTGACAAATGATGTAAAATCTATGTAAAAAATCATATTACACTAAACTAGATGATTATATTTTATTCCACATTTTTTATGAATATATTTTAATTTAAAAAGAAATACGAGTTACACCAATTGAGACAGAACGGTTACACCACACTGACATTTTTGGAATAATCCCCCAAATATTCTTTCAAAATGAAATAAAACCAGAAATTTTAGACTTGGTCCTCATGGTAGTACGGAGCCCCTGAGGGGACATGGAGCAAAAATTAAATAAAGCTTAGTTTCACGTGCGCACGTGAAACTATCGCGTGCGCACATGAAACTATCGCGTTTAGTTTCGCGTGCGCACGTGAAACTATCGCGCCCACGTAAAACTTTCGTGTGGGCATGTGAAAGCGAAAGTTAAAAAAAAACTTTAAAAAAATTCTGCACATGAAGGTGTCGTGTGAGCAGATGAAAGTTTCACGTGAGCATGCGAAAGTTTCACGTGAGCACCCGAATGTTTCACGTGAGCGTGCGAAAGTTTCACGTGAGCACATGAAACCAAACCTTAGATTTTCTTACTCCAATGTCACCTCAGGGGCTCGGCACAAAAGAGAATGTATGCAAGTAATCTGCAAATTTATTTTGAAATTTTAACCCTTTTACATTTAATTGAATCATATGAACACAAAATAATTAACGTCACGTCATTGACCCACTTACATTTATCAGCTGACAGCTATTCAACCTAGTGTAACAGTCTAACAGAAAGATGGTCAAAACCAGATCAAATAGTCTTGTCATGTTTTATTACCATTCTCTAATATATAGTAATTAACCATGATAATGTGAGAAATGTGAAGGTGTCTGAATAAATGTTGGTTTGACTGTATTTGACCCAGCAAAAGGTTAAAAACAACCCATCATTTTGATTCGAATAAAACAACAACATACAATCAAAAAGTAAAAGTTGGATGTACTAAAAAAGTTTTTTTTCATTTTCACACTTTAAGTGAAAAATTTAAGCCGAAAGAATTTAAATTACTTCAATGGGTGACACCAACACTTTTTTAGTTTTTAGAAATTAAATTTTTAGGTGTTTACCAGTTGAAGTAATTTTTTTAGTTAATCAACTTTATAAGACAACATATTTCAGAGTGTACGTTTTAGTTTTGGAAATGTTAGCTTTGCGGTAAAGTCACAAGACTTTAGCACTTTATAATAATAATTTAGTGCTACTATTTCTACAAATTTCCAGTCTGTATCCCTATTCACAGTTGACAATTTAATATAAAACAGACATTTACTTGTCATTTCAGAGGTTTACTCCAGAAGCATGATTGTTTTGATATAATAAGGGCTAATTATAACAGTCATACGTTTTATAAACAATCATATATTCCGGATAAACAAATCAAATACTCGTGCATGTTAGGAAAGTTATTTATGGGCTCTTGTTACTGTGACAAGATACTCACATGGTCTGCAGAAGCGGGTTCCCAACAAACGCTCTCTCAGGAATGGCCTTGATGTTGTTGTTGTGGAAACCCCTGTAAGATGCATGCCGAATGAAAATCTGGCCATCTGCACACTTAAACAAACTCCACTCGAAATTCAGGAAGTCTCCTACGGACCAGCTTTCTTCAGTGTTATTGCTAACCACATCTGTTCTGTATAGGCTATAAATTGTAGAACCGACATGCTAACCGAAGCGACCACATTTTCAACCGCTTATAATTTGTCATCGTCTGCTGTCGCTGTGACGATAACATGCTAAAGTTAATTTATGGCACACATGTTGCTTGTGAATTTTAATCTGAAAATTCCAAACAGTCTAAAATAATTACAGTAAGTGAGTTACATAAACAAGGGAAAAGTCTCCTTGGGGTCCAGAAAATTAATTCGCCAGCTTAAACTTTAAAATTAAATCGCGTTTTGTGTCAGTAAAAACTCTCAATTCCACACATGTGAGCCATTTGACTGCGTCAGTTCGAGTTTGCCGATGTAAACAGCCTTTGTGTCTTCCAGAAACACCTGTCATGAGGCGGTCCCGGAGGGGGGAAAAACACTTTGGGATACTTGAGAAGGAACGACTCAAGTGCTCATCTGCAAGCATCTGCTTTTCGCAGGAGGCTTGTGCTTGAGAACCACATTCTAGGATCTATCCGGGATTTACAAAAAGTGCAAGAGGCCAAGCCATGCGATCCACTTTAAAGGAAGCACATTGACACATGTATGCGAGGCGGGTTAGTCTCGGTTACTCACAGTTCCTGAAGTTTAGCCAGCGTGCGAATAGCCGTAGGGAACTCTTGAAGGTCATTGAAATTCAGTTCCCTAGAGATGAGAGAAATAGATAACAATCACAAACGGTCACCGTATAAGCAAAAGCACGTCTAGAAACACAAGCTAAAAGAACCTGGAGCACATTGCAGATAAAGGTATTGGATATAAATATTATTTGCATAGCAGTTATTATTTAAAGGGATAGTTCACCCAAAAATACTCATCATTATGTTGTTGTAAACCTGTATGAAACCGTAATGAATCCCTATATGTTGGGCACATTTCGAACAACAATTAGCGATCATGTCGCATATTAGGCCAACTGTTTTGACACTTTAATTTGATCTTTCATGCTACGTGTCTGTAACATAAGCAAGCGCTTATGGTTCCAATCAGTCAAAATCCTTCCGCACGTCCTTGCGGGTTTTCTGCGTTGGTCGTCCTTGGAGACCAAGACAGCTGTTCCCAGCTAATCTGACATGATGTGACCTCTCTTCCGCATACATTATTGCATTTGTGTATGCATTTCATTAGCCTTCGAGGAAACCTGTGTCCAAAAAACAGGCTTGAACCAAAACACGGGCGGTTGCTAAGAGCGAGTGGCCTTACATGCAGCAGGTGCGAGAACAATGTGTTTGCGGCCATCGCTCGGGTCTCAGAGACTTTTGTTTTTCTTGGTTTTGTAAGTTCCTTTTCATCTCCAATTCTACTGGAGCTTTTCAAAGAATAATTATTAGGAAATCCTATAATTGAACGGGAGTGTTTTTAGTAAAGGCAACTGAAATTGGGGTAGATAGATGCACTTGGCTCTGTATTCCCTCCTTTTAGTCATACTGTCTCAAACTTTGTGTCTCATCATACCCATAATTATATGGCTTATGCTTTAGTGTTAAGCGTAAGCTTTCAAAACAGTCCAAATGTTTACATATTTTACTTTATTTTTGGCAGGTGGCCATCGCGTTTGAAGTGAGCTGGGCGAATAGGGGTGGACCCGTTTTGGCCGTCATCCAGAATGGGCAAAGCACTTTCTTAATTCAGACCTGTGAGTGTGTCCGCATTGCATGAGCATGTTTAAAGCAAAATGATTTTAGTCTGGGATTAAGCTCGTTGATGATGTTGATTTTAATGATTTAAGTAAAGCTTGCACAACATTTTTTTAATCAAAAACTGCTAACTTTTTATGTGTTTGTTTACGACAATGGCAACTTTTGCTTTTAAAAGTTTTTATGATGTCATTATTGTTTCCATGTAATGTGCAGGTGCATTGTGTGTTCAGTCTATAGGCCCGTGTGAGCACAACCCTTACGAAAATTAACCATGGTTTTACTACAGTTAAAACCAAAAAACCATGGTTACTGTAGTAAAACCATGGTAACCACAAAATAACCATGGTTTTGACAACCATGGTTTTCAAAAACCATAGTTAAACCATGTTTAGTGTAGTAAAACCATGGTTTTGACACTTTTACCATAATAAAACCATGGTTAATTTTCGTAAGGGAATACAGTGTTTTTAGTCCTTTTCAAAGATTTGTGTAAACGTGGATTGTTTTGACATTGTGGTCATGTGTACGTGAAATTTTTCAAAAACGCAAAATAAAAAACTTGTTGTCGTTTAGGATTTTTCTCGCCACCAGTGTCACCGAATGTGCCTGCAAATAATGACTGTTTCCTAAAAGGTTTTCTGAACATGCTCCCTGTCTGCCATGTTTTAGGTGTAAAAGATAGCCCATTAGATTTGTTAGGGGCCCTTCACATGTCGCACTTAAATACACGTGGAAAACGTTAGGCGCGTAGGTTTTTGTCACATGATCTGTGGCATTCTGAAAAGTTGAAATGTTTTTAACTCGATGCGGTGAGGACACGCTTGGAAAAACAATGTCGCTACCGCGTCACTTCACTTTCACATTTGAAATAACAAACTTGAGCGTACAAAAGACGCAATATATAATCAGCTTTATTTGCCAAGTGTGTGCACACAAGGAATTTGTTTTGGTTATTTTGGCTTGTTACATTTTGGTTACATAGTATATACATAAACCAAAAATATCAAATTAAGTAAATAGATCAGTGGTTTTTGAACTGTTTCGGCATGCGGCCCCACTTGTCTACGGTGCATCCCTTTCCTATACCCCCCTAAAAAATTATTGACATAAGTACTTTTAATAAAAACAAAACTATTACCGAGCCCCTAAGGTGACATTTGAGTAAAAAATGTAAAGTTTAGTTTTATGTGCTCACGCGAAACCTTCAGATTTTTTTTTTAAGTTTAGTTTCACATGCGCACACGAAACTAAACTTTATTTAATTTTTGCTCCATATCCCCTTACGGGCTCCATAAATTATAGACGTATTGCTTTATTTTTCTGAGGTTTAATTACACAGAATCACATCCATAAAAATGCACATTTTCCAACAAAAAACAAAAAACATGGCAAATCGGTTTCAGGAAGCTATTAGGTTTTAAACACACAAACACTTACATTGCAGACGCAAGAAAAATGATTATATTTTATAAAATACCATAAAACTGGGCCCCCCACCACTGATGTAGACTAATTTATATATATATATATATATATATATATATATATATATATATATATATATATATATATATATATATATATATATATCTATATATATCTATATATCTATATATATATATATATATATATATATATATATATATATGTAGCATTGTGCTGTTTGTACACCAGAAGGTGCACACATTCACTTCTTTACCTGTGAAAATTTGCCTTAACAAAGTTTTCGGCATATTTTAGGTCATTACACAAGCAGTACAATGTTGTAAGAGTTTGAGGTGGAAACATTGTATGAATTATATTAAACTGGGAACTAAATATTTTAACATCGAAAAACCCACTGTACCAAATGGATTGCATAACAACTTTATGAGCAATTTACCTAAATGGCGTGTATGTGAACAGACACCGTTTAAGTCATTATCTCCTTCACCTCTAGTGAGTCATGTAAGTGTTTAAGTCATTTTGGTTAAACACTACATGAAATCTAGAACCAGCGCACACTATAGCCAATAAGAAAAAAACCATTGAGAGCTTTTTGCTCAGTCATTCTGCCATGTCTACATCCTGGATTTGTTTAAGACATCCATCACTCTTATTTGGAAATGTAACTTTGATTTGGCAAAGCAAAGTAATGCTTCTCATATCCTAGGAAGACCTCATTGTTTAAAACGGGATGACTTTGGAAATGCCAATAACCTTGATTTACAGTTTATAAAATCAGACACTTTGTTTAAAAGTTAAATCGTCATGACTAAACAACATTTTGGTGGGCAATATGTTTACATGGTTTTCAATGTGTTTTCAACGATAATTACAGTAATGGGATTATGGAAGCATCCATAAAAAAGTAAATTATCCAACAAAAGGACATGGCAAATTGGTTTTAAGAAGGTACGTAGGTTTTAAACACTCAAACACTTACATGGGAGACGTGCAAGTGGATTGAGACTTTATGAGACAGAAATTTCTTACAGTGTGTCATGTTACATGTAAGAGTATTTGCCTTTAGGAGGATTAGTATTGCTTAGCTTATCACTGTGACAGTAATTCAAATGTAATTCAATATCTAACATGACTGCATAGTACAGTTTCCAGAGTGTAACTGCACTTACATATATTGTTGGAGATGTATTTTATATCAGTTTTACTTAGGGGCGGTTTCCCAGACAGAGTTTAAGCCTAGTCCCAAACTAACTATAGTGTTGTCTTGATCGAAAACAACTTGCTCTGACATCCTTAAAATAATTCAGTGTTGTGTCTCAAGATGCACACCAGTAATGTTTTTATAAATGATGCTTTTAAAAATTACTTAAATATCCCAATTTAACTAAGGCCTAGTCCTGGTTTAAGCTAATCCCTGTCTAAAATGGGATAAAACTGAACTCTCTAAAACAAAATGCTGGGCTATTTTTCAACCCAGCACTGGGTCAAAAGAAATGAACCCAACCTGTTTGGTTGTAATTTAGCCTATGCTGGGTTGTTTTAACCATTTGTGGGTTCAAATATAAACATTTTTCAATGAGTTTGTTGTGTGTACTAAGAATATGCATCCTGGTCTCACTACATATAGTATTAATAAGTAACTTTCAAAAACACAAAACTTAATTTTTTGTATGTGTAAATAGATACTGAAGCATACATAGATGCATTTGCATTTAATCATAGCATTATTATGTTTTAATAGCTAAAAAACATAAAACATTTTCAAATTTTGTTACCACATTACAAAATGTTACCATCCTATCTCAAATTTAATACGTAATGTATTTTTTTGTATTATGCAACATAATTGACAGGAAAAGTATTAGAGTTATTCATCCACGAGAACGTTAGTCCAGCTTCTCTTTGTGAAGGCGCATGTTTCAAATTTCAAAAGTACATTGACTGAAAACCGGCTATGTCGCAAATCTGTGATGTAGCACGCAAGAACTAATGAGCGTTTGATATCACTGCTGTAAAGCAATTTGTCGTAAAAGTTCTTGAGGCGCAATATTTAAAATCAAATTCATAACGAACGCAATATTTGATGTTTACAGTGGCATGTTTTCCCACCACGCAATTACGTGGGGCCCCGTGGCCTTGGGGGGCCCCCTACTGGCCACAAGGTGTGCGAAAGTATGTTACATTTATTCAGACCCAAATCTAAGGCACGGATAAAGCACGCGCGAGCGAGAGATGTGCGAGTATGCACGCAGACTAATATTTGCGCGCATCCTCACGAGGGCACATATAGGCTACTTCATGAGCGAACTCTACAGGAAAGCGCACCTCTGCACAGCGCGCACAAAAGCAGCCACACAAGTGCTGGAATGAGTGCTCGCTCAAATCTCTGTTCTCTCGTAACTGCACAACATTCACTCGATGGTCAAGTTTACTTTAAAGACTTTGGGCTTCACACCTGTGATTGGTAGTTTGGTTTGATTAGTGACACACATCTTTTGTTCCACACTCACTCGTACAGGTATAAACATGATAAAGACACCACGAAGGGGTTTAAATCACGTCAAAAATACATAAATCATATTCTGTATCTCATCATTGTCATTAAAATCTCATCTTTAGTGTATATCTAGTCTATATGCTTGTTGAATCTCACAGTAAGTTTGTTTTTGCAAAATTAACATGAGAGTTACGTGATTACCATCCATAAATTCAAGCAATAACCAACTTTCAGTGTTGTTTGCTGGTGTTTGTTAGGTCAGTTTGTTAGATCAGTCTGAATCATAATCTAATGCTTCCTCTTTTTTCTCATGTATTTTTTTTAGTAAGATGTCAGACACTGAAGTTGCAGTATTAATTACATTGTTTTAAATACATCCTATAAGACATTTGCAAGCAAAAGATATATCTGAGAGGGGCATGAAAATTCTTTTTAAACCAATAATTTTTTTTGTTATAGCAAACTGTAACAATTTAGTGTTATTTTAAGCGGTGTAAAACTAAATAAACTCGGTTTATAAATATCTCACTTAGTTCTATATACTGAATATTATTGTTGTGCAATTCAAATGAAAAACCTTGGGCAATGCTGGGGCATGGGGGGCCCCGGTTCTTGGACTTTGCTTAGGGCCCCCAAAATGGTAAACACGCCACTGGACGTTTACGGTCGCTGCTGAGAACTCGGATCAAGATCACTGGATAAAGGGCTGAATTTGGATCTTTCCTCGCAATCGTATACATTTTAAATTTGGATTACAGCGAATTAATAAAATTAATAACTTTTGTGAATTTATGTTGTGTTTTGGTGTAATTAATATTGCATAAGAGAAGACAGCAAAGGAGAAAACATCTTTTGTGTGTCATGGCAAACAAACTAAATTTTACAAAATATGATTACAAAAATTGTATTCATTTTAATGTTTTAAAGAATTACAGTTACACAATATTAAACAATCTAAAAAGTTATAAAGATTTCATTAGGTAAATAAGTAAATTGTATTAAATAAATAAGTCAGAAAATACGACTGAAAACATGTCGTTAATATAAGTAAGAAACGCCAGTACCCCCAATTTTAATATTTATGAATAGGAATATGTACAAATTTGTACATCTTTAAAGATGTTAATACATAAATAATTATCGTTGATTTCCTGTCAACACATCGATATTATATGTTTATTATGCGTATTAAAACGTTATAAAATGTAAGTGTGGTACAGCCCCACTTTCTGTAAAAATGCACGTATTCTCATGAGATCATGTTGGAATATGGTATATACAGTATGACGAACATTTAATACTGCAACAAATCATAAGCTAAATCTATCAAGCTGTACAGTTTCCAGGGGTGAATTTCAGCTCATGGTTCCTCAGCAAGTGCTCTCAAATGAAGTGTTCAGCTCGGTGTGTGCAATTCTCTAGACTAAAATCCTTCTCGTAAAGATGAAAACGTCATTTTTAGCACTTCAGCAGGCTGTTAAAAAGCAGGTGTGAACCTCTCAGTATCCTGGAGACCACCATGACTTCAGCATATGCTTGCTCTTTTAATGCCAAGCTTTCATGCGTGCTCTTTGTAATGTCTTTCATACATAAGCAAATACTTTATATGTTGGCTTTGCTTCTTATAGGCCCCTTTTAATTTTTTTTTTGAATTTTAATACATTTCTCATGTATTTATTGGGCATCTTTAACATTTTTTGCTTACATTTCTACATGCCTATAAAATTTGAAAACTTTAGCCATAAAATTATAATGCTTCTAAATGTATTCCCGTCTGTCTAATATAAATAAAAAAGCACATTAAGTGCTTCACCAAAAAAGACACATTTTTTGGCATTAACGAAAATAATACATTTAGATGTTTGTATGTACAATGGGTCCTGTAAAAACTATTGAGCACCTAAAAATGTTATAAAGCACAGAGTTGATAATGTAATGTAACTTTGCAGGTTCCAAGCATCAATGATTGTCAAATCAGTTCTCTGTTTAAACAGCAGAATCAACATCTCATTTGATCATTACAGTTAATAGCAAAGAATGTTTGGGTATCTATGCTAATACTTTAAGACACTTAAGCATATATAATTATTTAATAATTATATATATATATATCCTTATATAATATAACAGTATAATGGTCGTTGATTCTGATTGGTCAATACCTGTGGTTTATTTACTTAAAAACACGCCACATGCAACAATTCTGTGTATCACTGCACTGCACCTTTAGCAACCATCCGTAGCAATATAAACATATGTGAAACATATTGTTTGTTTACAGTCAGTCAGGGACAATTTCCAGCGGAAGAAAGGCTTTATTGATTTTACTTCATTAAAATTGTGTTGATGAATATATACTTTTTTTGTATTGTGTATTAACCAGGTAATAAAACAGACTGATCTCACGGAAAGTCCGTGTTATAGTCACACTTTTTTTTAATTAATATATTCGTTTCCATGGCACGAAATTCAGCTTTTCATTTTCGTGTCAATCGCACAAATTTCTTTAAATAGTTTTTCGTGTCCATTGCACGACTTTCTTTTTCGTTTCATTTTATGTATTGTTTTTTCATTGTTTTGTTCTATTTTCCTACCAGTGTTGGGGTTGGGGTTAGAATCACTTTTTTTTTTACATTTTTAGACATCCTAACCCAAACCCCAACTCCGAGAGAATAGTTTTAAAAGTGGAAGAAAAACATGTAGAAACCAATACATAACCCAAACCCCAAATCTAACCCCAAGCGACAATGATTTAAAAATAGGAAAAAAAGAGAAAAAATTTCATAAAATGACACGAAAAAGAAAGTCGTGCTACGGACACGAAAAACTATTTATAGAAATTTGTGCGAGTGACACGAAAAAGACATTCGTTCTCAAGGCACAAAAAAAACTGAATTTCGTGCCATGGACACGGATAAATTTATCACATTTTTCGTGACTATAACATATCGAGCCCCTAAGGTGACATTGGAGTAAACAAATTTAAAGTTTAGTTTCATGTGCTCACGCGAAGCCATGTGCAGAATTTTTTTTTAAGTTTAGTTTCGCACGTGCACACGCGAAACTAAACTTCATTTAATTTTTGCTCTATGTCCCCTTAGGGGCTCCGTAATAACACACCTTGCCATGAGATCATGTTGTAATAAAAGCAATAAGGTACTTCATACCTGTGCTGTATCATAAATTAATCCCCGAGTAGGGCTGTAACGATTAATCATGCATATGCGCGTTTTCTCAATGAATGAATTTGAATGAATTACGGTAAAATCCTGGCACATCCGGACACCAGGGGGGCGCTCTCATGCAGAAACTCCCTTTGTGCCACAGAAGTAGCAGCATTACAAACGCTATTCCAGGAAATGTCTACAGGAGTATTTATATTGTTTCATGTATTTTCATGATAATAAAGAATATTTTACATGATTTTTATTTAATGAGTGTTGCTTTTTTAAATGCACGTTATAAAGAACTCTGACTCATAATGATTTTAGATTGATAAGGACTTCCTACTGACCAAATGCCGTAGTACATGCACAAGCTATGCATGAAACAAAGATTCGTAGCCTTGCGATTCAGAATCGATTTCAGACAGGCATTTTTAATGGGACACATGATTTAATTGTTACATCCCTACTCCAGAGACTTATTTATGATACAGCACTAGCATCAAGTACCTTATTGCTTATTTTTGTCTATACATGGCACTGAAATAGCTTTGAATCTTCTTCATTTTATGTATTCAAGAACTCTTGCACGTATGAGTGCTTTTGTATTAAAAAATAACTAAAAACATCACACAACAAACACTGAGGTCACAGGACACTTGTTGATCAAAGCCTGTCATACAGTCATCAATTTAAATAAGAGGAAAGAGTGTTTTCAGAAAACATGGCCCTATAATTAAAGATGACATCTCAATAGCCGAAGAAATGATTTTCTTAGTCATCTAAGGCTGAACCACTTAAGATGAGTAAAGTCAAATTAAGTTTGTCGTAATTTTGGTTAGAATTGATTATAGGTCCGAGCATATCCACAAAGCATTCAATGAAGATGCTAAAATCAAAAAACAGACCATGTTGTGTTTGCATTAAATACAGGAACTGATTTTATGTTGCTTATAACATCCATCAAAAAAAAAAGATATTACTTACAGAGTCTCTAGGCTGTGGAGTCCCTCAAAGCTGTTCTGTCCGAGAGTCTGGATCATGTTGTTATGAAGATGCCTGAATGTGTAAACATCAAAGAAAACCGCATAAATGACACTTGTGCATATTCAAATTAATGTAAATCATTTGCAGATAATATAACTCAATTCACGATCATTTCACTGCTTTGTAATTCAAAAAGAATTAGATTTGTGGTGTCCTATCAACCCAAATCATGCATTTCATGCAAAGTATGCACTTCCTTATTTTATTTTTTTGTCCTCATTCTAGTGTTGTAGTCGAGTCCAACTCAAGTTAAGACCAAGACCAGAGATGAAGTGCAAAGTCCGAATCAAGATAAAGCTGGACTTACACTCGACACTCGATCTCTGGTCTTGTTCTTGATTCCCTCAAATTGCCATGTACAATGGTTATAGTTGAGAAAGATATGTTAGTGTGTGGTGTAAATAGTTTATTTCTAAGAATGTTGAGTCAAGGTCATGTCATACTTGGCTACATCATGAGAAGATACATACAGCACAACTAGGTTGGATAGGTTCCTGAAGGCGAAGTCTGGGATGTGGGTGATGCGGTTTAGGGCGAGGGTCATGGCCTGCAGTGAGGAGAGATCATTGAGTGCGGCCACCGGGATCTCTTTTAGGGCATTGTCATCGAGCCAGAGGTGGCGCAGTGAGCGCATGCCCGAAAAGGTCCTTGCTGGGACCTCCGTGATCAGGTTGGCATCCAGACGCCTATGTTTATCGGGAGAAACAAAAGCATCTGCATGTTTATTGCTGTGACGCCTTTTGAAGATCATGCTATTTGTGCAATCTACAACAGTTATGTACCAGTCACCAGGTTAAGCCTTTAACTTTTACCAAGAACATGTGCATTTATTGTCAAAACACCAGGAAAAATTTTGCAAAAATAAACACTTACAAGGCATGCATGAGAATTCAAAGATGAAAGGCATTGGGCTTTCATAGGAATCTTGTTTACGGCGTTCTACTACTATCTAGATGAATCACTGATTGACGTTTTTGAACCTATGTCAACAAGAGGCCATACGCCACCCAACCCACGCTTTCTGTTCTCCTGTAACTTTTTAACACTGATATGGCACGACTCCAGCTGCGGTATTTGTGACCTGGTTGATGGCAACAATCCTGGTCTAGGCAGTGTACTGTCACGAAATCTAGCATTTGCTTCTTTTCTATTGAACTACCACGCCCTACAAAGGTACATGAAAACAAGCACACAAAAGAGGCAGCAATTGTGTCTAACTAAAGAGATAATACCGTGCTGTGGTCTGTGGTAATAACATTTCTGTTTTGATGATAACATAATTAGGATCATTTCATTGCCGCTTTTGATTTGACCTTTTGTTCGTCCGGTGTGTGGATTGCCACCACTAACTGAGAGCTCTAGTTTTTCTCAGAGTGATTTATATATATGACTGTTTTATGAAGCTATATTTGTTTGATCCAGCATGGACTTGTTTAATGAGAATTTGGCATGCTTGCTGCTCTGAATGTTTAAGAAGCATTGGAAGTCTGCAGGTGTCTTGCTATGCCTTTATTTACATTTGTGAATTTGGCAGACATTTTTATTTCAACGTGACTTACAGTGGTATACATTTAATCAGTATGTGCATCAAACCTTTTTGCATTGCTCACGCAATGCTCTACCACTTGAGCTAAAGGAACATAAGACACTAGTGCTTTTTGGATTTGTACATTTGGAAACTTGACTCCTTAATCACACTTGCTTTTCAAAGATGAAGAAAGTTGTGCAATCACTCTTGACAGGCGAACACAGGCCGCCAAAGCAAAGATCCCACACTTGATCCAACCACATGAAGGCGTTTTTGAAAATGAGCTATTACGCTTTTATTTCTTCCTGTGCTCATACGGTTTAATATACCACCGATTGTTAATTTAATGGTTTTTAGCTTTGTGGCATGGAGAGTTGATTTGGTTAAAGCCACCAAGTGATCGTTGCACCATGTCGACTGGGAGGCTTTGAGATGCTCTTCCCTACAACATTTTGGCAATTAAACAAAGCGCTAAAGATAAAAGCTGTGAAGAAACAATCAAAGGCTGCTGGAAATAATTGAAAGAGAAGACGTTTGGAATTCTCTCACAAATCTAAGAATGAAGCACAAGCCGGTTGTTCACAGACCTTGACATCTCCACAACCAAGATGAATGTCCTCCCTATGTCAACAAGTTAAGCCTTTGATCTAATGAATGTTGCCCCCGGATTCAGTGTGTATGTGTGTGGGGGGTGTGTGCGTGCAGAACTTCCTCGCTCAGCCGAGTCATGATGTATGATAGCAGACGAGCAAGTGGAGTTAGCCTCAAGCACTTCCTCTGCATTTTTCCATTGTGACCTTTCACACTCATTCCTTTTACAATGGCCTCTCCTCACTTCCCCTTTGCCCTCCTTGGCCCTCAAGTCCTCTAGTTCAGGGTACTTCACGGAGAGCATCAGAGGAACTTGAACCCAAAGCACAATTGAATATCCCTCCATATTCTCCATATGAAAGCGTTTTGAAAAAAGTAAACACTGACCTCTTGAGCACCTGCATTAAGATCCTCAAGACTTGAAAGTACATGTGACGCAATAACTTTTGCAGTCACTTTTCCTGGTACCTCATTGGTGGGCAACGCAGTGTATGATCAAGAGGTAATGCATTGCCTCCTGTTTAAGGCAATATTTGTTGCTCAACTTTGACTGGATAGATGCTTTTATCAGATCTCCCTAATCCTGGGAGGGTGGTCTTGATATCAAAGGATGCTCTGTGCTGAGCATAGCCAGTATAGCCTACAGTCCCAAACTCTCATGTAGAAACAAAGATGAGTTTTATCCCTAGTCGTCTGTCCTGCCTCAACTCATCTTCTTTCTGTCTACATTGGGCGCCAATGGACTTCAAAACGTACACCCCCCAGTGGTTAACCGATCCCCATCTTATCATTACCCTAAATTACATGTTTGTTGAGATATAAATGTCTTTGCACTGTTGTGGGAACCCAGGATAGAGCACCTAGCTGAATCCCTGCATTTTCTTTGTTATGGAAAATTGAAAGTGAGCGCAAGTTAGTTGGATGTATGCCAGAGCTCTGCCTCGATACAGGGTGGGCATGCACACAGTCTGTGTGCGTCTGGAGCCTCTTCTGGAAGCAAGCGCGTCTTCCATGCGGAAAACTCTGTTGGTGGTAAAGGAATTAAATCTGTATGCCATGACTCTAATGAAAACATCCTCGTGAAGGTAGACGGAAATGAGCACATGGATATTTACATGAAATTATTCATTTGGAAAAAGCAGGGTTTGTGGCTCCACTCCAGGATGCTGACTGGCATCAGGAAACTGAAATAATTGAGCGGAGCAGATGGACAAGGCCAGACGAAATCCCAGACGATATTTAGATTCTGACCTTTTCATGGGGAACCAGTTAGGAAGAGGGCACGTTTCGGAATGAAGTTTGGACTTTAGGGAAGAGCAACTGATGGAAAATTGGGCTCTTCACAGCTCATTGAATCTCCCCGTGGTTGCTCAATAGCCAGAACGCAGTGTCTTGCGGGTTCCTCATAGGTTCCAGATGCTCCAACAGGCCTGTGAAGGTTCCTCTCATTGACTGTTCTGATATTAAATGTGACATAGTCACAGTCTACCTTCCTGAAGCATCTTGTCTGACTTCTGGAATATCATTTTTGTACATGAAGAGTTTAGTTCCAAAATGAGATAACTCAGGATTTTAGCAGCGGTTAACAGCTGGTTGGATTAAACACAAGGTGTTTTATGGTCGGGTTTAGTCACTATTTTATAGCCTACTCTTTTATGTCTGACTACAGAACAGATATGTAAAAGTAGCATTCAGTTATGTTAAAATGCAATATAATGTGACAGATCAAAGAGTAGAAGCAAATTGTAGATTTCAGGTGCCAACTTCTATAGCTCGAAAGCAATCTTTGAATCCAGACAGTCTGTTTCATGGTCATAACAAGGAGGTCTACTCTTGGCATGCAGTCCTATCCAGTGTTGCTTAAATATACACCAATATTCTATATAATCTATAACAGCCCACATTTGTTTGAGATCATATGTGATACTTACAGAGAAAGTAAATTGGGTAATTCCCAATGATCTTCACCAGGCAGTCTCTCTAACTGGTTATTCTGCAACATCCTGCAAAGACATCATCAATGACAACGATTAGTTGTGTTCTAAATAATATAATATAACAATGCTTGTCTGTGTTCATGAAATTCCAGTTTGTGTGATGCTTTTTTGTGAACCTTTTTTTTGGCGAAGAAAAGTACACAAACCAATTGGCTAAAAAAGCTTGTCAGGATGGTTATAGCTGCCATACAAAGACAAGAGTGGACCATGTTACCAATGCGGTTACCTGAGATCAATCAGTCAGGACGTATGACTTTGTGGTGCACTTTCAATGGACAAAATCAGAACATGCAAGGGGTAAAAAACTTAAAAGACTGGGAAAGAAACTGCTTGGGTGGGCCATTGATGTCATTCTCGAAGGACTGGTAAAATAAGGGAGCAAAAGGAGAAGGAAGCGGTGAAACAATGATGCTGAGCTCTTTGAACAAAACAAATTATTCCAATGTGAGAGCATGCAGTCATAGATGCTGGGCTTTAATTACAGGGCAGACAGCTTTATCATGTCCAATCAAATGAAAGTCCTGACATTTGACCAAGCAGCAGAGAATTGCCTGTGTCTGGGAGAATAAGTATGCCTTTGTGGACAGGATTTCCTTATCGAGGAAATCATGGTGCCACCACAGCTGCTGTGAACTTAGACTTTAGATGTCCAGCAGACATGATGTTGTAATTCTTCAGTCATTTGAACGCAACAAAGTATTTATTCATCTTCCCGAAGTTTTATTGTTGAGTGGGATTGGCATATTTTAAATAACAATTTCTCTTGATGTGAGATCATGTTTTTCTTGCACCTTTGAGCCTTGGTTAAGACATTGAAATATAAAAGCACACTTTTAAAACATTTTTGGTTCCTCAAAGAACCATTTAGTCAAATCTTCTTAGGAAAAACATTTATTTCATACATTTTTATAATCTAAAGCAGGGGTTTTCAAACTTTTTGATGACAGGGACTCCCACAAACCCCTTTAGAGAGAGACCTTTTCCTAAAATATTTTTGATAAAAAACAGAGAAATTATAATTGTCATAAAGACAGCAAATTGTTTATAAACTTAAAATGGACATTCCAAATACTTTTTAAGATGTAAAATAAATATTTTCTGTCCCCGGAGTACATTTGTGAAGTTTTAGCTCAAAATACCCCATAGATAATTTATTATAACATGTTAAATTAACATTTTGTAGGTGTCAATTATGTGCCGTTTTGTGTGTGTCCTTGCAAATGAGTTGATCTCTGCACTAAATGGCATTGTTGTGGTTGGATAGTGCAGATTAAGGGGCGGTATTATCCCCTTCTGACATCACAAGGGGAGCCAAATTTAAATTACCTATTTTTCACATGCTTGCAAAGAATGGTTTACCAAAACTAAGTTATTGGGTTGATCTTTTTTTACATTTTCTAGGTTGATAGAAACACTGGGGACCCAATTATAGCACTTAAACATGAAATAAGTCATGATATGTCCCCTTTAAATAACTGGCTACATAGACAATTTTTGCTGGTCTTTTTTCTATTGAAATTTTCTAGGGGACGCCTTGGAACCTTTAGGGGGAACCCGGGGGTCCTTGGACCCCAGTCTGAAAACCCCTGATTTAAAAAAACTTTATTTCACTACAAAGAACCTTTTGTGATACAGAACTTTTTTCATATGATGAAGGTTCTTTATGAAACCATTTAGCAAAAAAAAAAAAAGGTTTTTCTATGGCATTGTGAAGCACCTTAAATTTTATAAGTGTAACTGGCTCATTGAATTAAATGCAAGGTAAACTTTGTAAAATGATTGGAAAATACTATAATAAGTGTAAAGGTTTATCCCATCACAACCTTAGTCATGGGTCTTCAACAGGGGGTCCTCCAAATATTGCGTAACTTAAAAAATATATATATTTTTAAATGAAATTATTAATAATAATAATAATAATAATAATAATAATAATAATAATAATAATAATAGAAACAATAAAAGAAACTTCATTAAAATGAAGGTTCCCCATTAAAAAAAAATCGTTACATTTAAAATGTTATGTATTAGTATGCATCATACGGAGCCCCCAAGAGGACATGGGGCAAAAATTAGAGCCCGACCGATTTATCGTTTTGCCGATTTTATCGGCCGATATGAGCATGTCGCAGATATATCTGTATCGGCGTATAAGCCGCAGATATGCGCCGATATGAACGTTTGTTACAGAACACATTAAATGCATTTGAAAGATGTAAGTACTTGTTTGTCCAGCAGAGTGCGCCATACTGGTTGCTAATGGCGACCCAGATCACTCACTGTAGTGACACCATCCAATCCCCCACCCCCTTCACTTCAGTTCAGTCAGTCTCTCAGTTCAGGTGGCTGCAGTCACGCAGTGTCTTCTTCACAACATTTTTACACCTGGTATTAAGACGCGCTTTGGTCGATTGGATTATAAATGGACAAGAGAGACGCATTCCCGCTTACATTTGGTGTTTTTAATCCGTCTCTTTGTCGACTTGCGAGTTAAAACGCAAGCGGGAGAAATGACGCGAGACGGAGAAATGACACATTTAAACTACGCGCAGCCGTGCACTTATATAACACTATATGAGATTACTGCTGCTTGTGTTGTTAGTTAACACGCTCATTTCAGAGCAATTGATTCAATAAGCTCGCGCAACTCTACACCCTTGCTAAATAAAAGAGGCGGAGCGAAGACGCATTAGTTTTATTAAAGTCTAAAGTTTGCACGGAACCCTGGGTTTGTGTTATAAAAACGTTGTGCACAAGCACAACATTAAACATAGCGTACATTAGTATGTGCTCCGTCAAGCATTGTCTTCTTCGTAACTGTGAGAGGCTAACTAATTTGTGAAGTACACAACTTACTGTAAAGCTAATAATCAATGACTTCATAAGTTTCTCTTTATAACGTTATTCTCGTCAAAACTGCAAATGATGCAAGTTTTATGTATTTTGTTCTCTTTGTGTTTTAAAGTTATTTATAATAAGTCAAGTTTACTGTTTAGTGCACTGATATCCAACTAATTTTGGATAATAAAGTTTATTGTTAACTTCTTGCCTATAGTACATATCTTTGTCACATCAATATAAGTGTTGGATCACCACATTTGTGAGTGATCACCACATTTGTGAGTGATCATTGCATTGCATTGTATTTATTCATAGTATATTATGTTAAAGTATATAGTGTATTCTATGTACAGTACTTTAGTATAACATACTGTAGTATATACTGAACTATAATGTACACATAAAGAATATCGGCCGATATATCGTTATCGGTCTTTTTTTACTCCCTAATATCTGTATCGGCATCGGCCCGAAAAAACGCATATCGGTCGGGCTCTAGCAAAAATTAAATAAAGTTTAGTTTTGCATGCGCACATAAAACTATCACATGCTCACGTGAAACTATCGCCTTCTCACGTGAAACTATTGCGTGCTCACATAAAACTTTTGCTTTCACGTGCGCGCGCGAAAGTTTCACGTGAGCACGCGAAACTTAACTTAAAAATTCTGCACATGAATGTTTCGCATGAGCACAAGTTTCAGGTGAGCACATGAACCTAAACTTTGCATTTTTTATACCAATGTCACCTTAGGGGCTCGGTAGCATCATGTGTATACAAATAATGCTTATTTTCAGAGGCGCACCTTGTCAACAGGCATGGCAGGCAACTGCTTGGAGCCATGAGCCACTAGAGGGCCCCCGAGTTTGTTTCTCGGATAGAAATAGGAGTACATTTAATGAATATTTATGTAACAAATATTCAACATGTAGGTTGATTTTCCTTAATTGTGTTAACACCAGAATTAGTTTGTTCACGCATCCTGATTTGTGGTTACAGTACAGTATATTGGGTCAACCAAAAGAAGAAATCAGAATCGTAAAATTTCTATACCTGTTTGAAATTGCCATTATTTTTTAACATTCTGTTTTAACCTTTAAACAAACACTGGGCCGTCAGCTACTCGTGCCTCTGACAAGTTTAGTGGTTAAAAGGTTGGTTAGCAGTACAACAGCATACAGAAAACAGAGAGAGAAAGACTTTTAACTATTGTTACACCCAACCCGGTCTCTGTCTGCACCGACCACATAAATAGGATTTCTGACAACAAACATTTGTCAAAAACATTTTCTTTGCTTTAACGGTCATGTTGGATAGGATTCAAAACCGTCTGGCTCATCAAGCACTTTAAATCTAGACAAATGAACAGTCAAATCAAACTTTTCAAAAGTATAATTTTTGAAAATATCACGCCACTTGATTTAGACACAAATGAGACTATTTAGGTTATTTAAAGAGACAATTCCAATTTGTGGGGCGTTGAAATGATTTGATTTGGCAGGACAATTTCCTGAGGTATGTAATCAAAAAGTTTATGTAAGTGGATGATTGAATAGCAATACAGGGCAAATTCTGCCTTCAGGACAGCACAGCAGGGTGGATGGAATAGGGTGTGGAAATTTTTGGCCGAATTGTTGACGTGAATGAGGGCAATCCAGGGCTCTGACAGTGGAAATGAGACAGATACATTTGCCTTTCCATCAAACGACTCTAAAGGAATTTTACAAGTTCAATACAGGTTAAGCTTTATCAAAAAATCAATTCCAGAATAATGGATTTTCAGTCAAAACTTAAATAAATTTATTTATTACCGAAATATTGAACCATCTGTTTAGATTTTTCTAAACCTCTAAAGACACAGTCCAGACATCAAAAATATCAGTCTATACACGTGTTTTCTATTTTAGATATGTGCATATCTTCTTATTTACATGTGCATGCGTTATTTAATGAAAAATGACAAGTTTTTGGTATACTGCATACATTGAAGGAATACTGTGAATTAAAATTAAAAATTAAAATTAAAAATTTCAATTGGGGTCATTTTTACCCCCAAAGGGCCTCTTTTGGTGAATTTTTTACACCTCTTTTTTATATGAATCTTGACAGATAATCTGGAAAAGTCACAAAATCTTTTTCCACTGAGATGAAGGGAACCATGTTTTTAAACTAAAGAAAAGTGGCTTGGGAGTAGAATTGACCCCAAGGGACTTATTAGGGTTAACCAATAAATGGAGAAAGGATGGCTCTTCAAAGAACTTAAATATTTATTTTATTACATTTTTTGTGTGTGCATTTATGGTTGTGATATTTCTCTATTATGGACATCACAAGCTTAAAGGCACACCGCGGAACTTTTTGGCCACTAGGGGGCCCTAGACATGTATTTTTCACGCCTAGCGCCCCTAGAGGCCACAAGCGCCGCAGCACTGTCGCAAAGGAAAAGAGCTGGCCAACCTTAAAACTAAACTAAAAACTAAACATTTAAAATGCTAAAAGATCAACATTTTGAGACATCAGGGAGAAACGCAGTCATGTTACAACTTTGTGATGAGGAACTCGTGGCAGAAGCCATTTCTCAATCTGAAGGTTGCAGCCTCCGGATGTTGTATTTCTAAGCTGCATACTGTCACGGTCTTGTCAGACATCTATGCTAGATGCAGGTCTGAGTGCATCTGACAGGACCGTGGCAGTATCGTGTTCTGTGTGGGGACATGTGGAATCACATTCTGTGTGTGGCTTCCACATGTTCCCGGTGTCTTGTTGCTGTCGTGATCTTGCCAGACCTTAGTATAGGTTCAGGTCTGTGTTAGAGGGCAAGACCATGGCAGCATTGTGTGTACGTGGGAACACGTGTGTTTCACATCATGTCTGTGTAACACGTGTTCCCAGTGTTTTGTGGCTGTCATGGTCTTGCCTGACTTTGGTTATAGTCAAGGTTGGATGTTGGCAAGATTATGGCAGCATTGTTTATGTGGGAACACGTGTGTTTTCACATCATGTATGTGTGACACGTGTTCCCAGTGTCTTGTCACTTTTACCCTACTCCCTTATGTAATCGTGTCTTAAGTGATTAATTATGTTCACCTGTTCCCCATTGATGTGCTGTCTATTTAAGGCCCTCGTGTTCTTTGTGTGGTGTGCGTGCGTTGTTGTAAACTCAGTGTTATGTACTCAGTGATCTGTTCCAGTCATTCTCGTGTTCTACTTTGTGTTCCACCACAGTGTTATTATTTCATGTTCTGTTTTACCCCCACGTGGGTTTGTTTGTTCCGTCTGATTAAAATACATAGTTATTTTCTTACATCTGGTCTGCGTTTGGGTTCATCTTTAGTTTTCCTTTTCCGGTGTTTAAACCGATCGTGACATAACGCACGCACCAAACTGAACCCAGCGGATCACTATGCAATGTGCATCGGACCCGGAGTGGTGGTCCTCCATTGCAGCGCAGACGCTCTCCGGGGGTAGCCCCTTCCCACCGCAGAGGGACCTTCCACTCCGGGACTATGCCTTGGCGGTGGAGAGCAGTAAGGGTTGTTACCCAGAGGTTCTTGCCAGCGCTTACCTGGTGGCCGGGATGAACGACCCTCCGCCGATTCGGGAGCGAGCGGAGCTTCTTCATCTGCCGTATTGGGACTTGGTTGACCGTCTCGACCGCCGACAGCAACCACCGAGATCGGCCGAGACGGTCGTATCCATCGTTTCCTCATCCAACCCGAGAGGCATCAGGACCGGGGCTGTCAGACTGGGGAGGTCGACTCCCGTCCCTCCGGTGCTGGAGACCTTTTCTTCGCTGACCTCACCCACTCCTGCGCTTGATCTCCGTCCCGCATCCTCCGCATCCAGACGGAGGAGGAGAAGGACGAAAGACGCTCCGGATCACCCGCCGGTGCAGCCGGAGACACGTCATCCGCCGGTGCAGCCGGAGACACGTCACCCGCCGGTGCAGCCGGAGACACGTCACCCGCCGGTGCAGCCGCCTGCGCAGTCGCAGGCGCAACCCGGACTATGTCACGCATCATCAAGGCAACAGAACTCTGGGAATTATATTCCTAACTTTGGACATTTAGTTCCCCCGGTTTTTTCCCCACCTCCCCTTCATCATGTATTGTTTTTGTTACACCACCCTAACCCATTTGTCACATATGTTTGTCTCCCATTGTTGTTTATTGTTATGTTGTCGTGGTTGTCTTCTGTTGTGCAGTCTTTCGTTCCTCGTGTTTAATGTTTTTGTTTGTTTTTGTTTGTGACGTCTTGTATCCGTCTTTAAAGAGGGGGGTACTGTCACGGTCTTGTCAGACATCTGTGCTAGATGCAGGTCTGAGTGCATCTGACAGGACCGTGGCAGTATCGTGTTCTGTGTGGGGACATGTGGAATCACATTCTGTGTGTGGCTTCCACATGTTCCCGGTGTCTTGTTGCTGTCGTGATCTTGCCAGACCTTAGTATAGGTTCAGGTCTGTGTTAGAGGGCAAGACCATGGCAGCATTGTGTGTACGTGGGAACACGTGTGTTTCACATCATGTCTGTGTAACACGTGTTCCCAGTGTTTTGTGGCTGTCATGGTCTTGCCTGACTTTGGTTATAGTCCAGGTCGGATGTTGGCAAGATTATGGCAGCATTGTTTATGTGGGAACACGTGTGTTTTCACATCATGTATGTGTGACACGTGTTCCCAGTGTCTTGTAACTTTTACCCTACTCCCTTATGTAATCGTGTCTTAAGTGATTAATTATGTTCACCTGTTCCCCATTGATGTGCTGTCTATTTAAGGCCCTCGTGTTCTTTGTGTGGTGTGCGTGCGTTGTTGTAAACTCAGTGTTATGGACTCAGTGATCTGTTCCAGTCATTCTCGTGTTCTACTTTGTGTTCCACCACAGTGTTATTATTTCATGTTCTGTTTTACCCCCACGTGGGTTTGTTTTGTTCCGTCTGATTAAAATACATAGTTATTTTCTTACATCTGGTCTGCGTTTGGGTTCTCCTTTTGTTTTCACTATCCGGTGTTAAACCGAACGTGACACATACGTCATCAAGACTGTCTTATTATCAGAATATTAACAATTATAAAGTTGACTAGTATACTTAGTTAATCGTAAATTGTTGCAGTATGCTTATGACTTGTGAATGTAATGCTCAGTTTACCTTAATAACCCAGGCTTGATGACGTATTCAGCCTCCATATTGACCTCCGGAGGCTGCAGCCTTCCAATTGAGAAACGACCAGAAGTATTTCCTTGCCTTTTTCGAAACAAATATTGTTGCATCGTCCCTCTCTCCCTTGCCACCAGGATTTTCCGCAATGGCGCTCGTTTTTCCTCTCTTTTGTGTGAAAATTGTCGCTCCAAATCCAAGTAAACAGATGTGTTTAGGTCTGCCGCTTTGTAATACGTCACGCGAGTGACAGCGGAACGCAGCAAATGAGGAAGAGAGAAACGCTCGGATCTGATTGGTGAATGAATAGGGTTTGGTTTTACACTGTGTGAGTTTGAGCAAGTTTGACTGCTATAGCATCCTGGATTGTAATGTAAATACCATAGACAGTGAAAGAAAGGTAAATATGTGAACACGTGAATGCAACATCTGAATACAGGGAACTATATGGAAGATAATCGCCGTCATTTATAAAGAAGATCGCATTTATGTATGAATCAAGATCGTGAGTTTATATAAAAAAATTGCCTTAAAGGGAAATTGAACCCAGGTCGCCCGTGTCATAGGTCCGTGACACCAACACAGTGCCAAAGAGTCACACAATAGAAGTTGCTCTCTACACTCGTTAAGTAGCCTCCAGTAAAATTCATGTTAAAAACAAATTGAGTTGAGGAAGTGACGTATGCCGTAAAGCAGTCGAATTTTGTAGTTTTTTTGTGCTCTGGTTACTACCAGAAACCTTAAGTTTTAAAGTACGAGTAAAAGCGATACAGACCCTGTCAGGCTATGGTAGACATGTCATTCAACCTATTTAAAGTCGGTGTACTATCACAAGGGTCTTAAAAATTTATTATGAAGGTTGAAAAATTACACGGTGTCGCTTTAAAAACTTTGCAATGGAAAATTTTTAAAAGAGAGACCTCACATGTGTATTTAAACCACTAAAAATGTACCTCTCAGACATCAATATGGTTAAACATTTTTATAAAAGCAATTTTTATGGTAAAGTTAACATTTGCATGGAAGTACCAAGTTTTTGTGAGAAAAGTCTTGACTTAAAAGCAAAACTTGAAGTTTTGAAGCAACAAGACTTAAATTTCTATGGTCTTATTTATATATTTTAGCATGATCTGCTTAAGTTGGGGGCTTTGATATTGCTTTTTTCTAATTCTAGGTTTCTAATTCAACCTAATTGAATTTGATGAGATCAGGCTGCCAGCTAACAGGGAACGTTCCCGTAACTTTGGTTAACGTTCTCTAATGGTTCTCCTAAAGTTATCCAAAAACGGTCTTTGAATAACAATAGTAGAACGTTTCCCTAACGTTATCTGCAATTAATAAATGTCCTTAAAACGTTAGCATTAGAAACGTTATTATTGTATTGTTAGTGGAACGTCCTACACAACCTAGCATTGAAAACGTTACTATTGTGTATGTAATGTAACATTCTTAAAACAGTAACATTAAAAACGTTAATTGCATTGTTAGCAGAACGTTCTACACATCCTAGCATTGAAAACGTTACTATTGTGTATGTAATGTAACATTCTTAAAACAGTAACATTAAAAACGTTAATTGCATTGTTAGCAGAACGTTCTACACATCCTAGCATTGAAAACGTTACCATTGTGTATTTAATGTAACATTCTTAAAATGGTAACATTAAAAACGTTATAAATGCACAGTTAGCAGAACGTTCTACACATCCTAGCATTAAAAACGTTACTATTGTGTATTTAATGTAACATTCTTAAAATGATAACATTAAAAAACGTTATAATTGAATTGTTAGCAGAACGTTCTACACACCCTAGCATTGAAAACTTTACTATTGTGTATTTAATGTAACGTTCTTAAAACGGTAACATTAAAAACGTTATAATTGCATTGTTAGCAGAAAGTTCTACACACCCTAGCATTGAAAACGTTACTGTGGTGTATGTAATGTAGCGTTCTTAAAACGGTAACATTAAAAACGTTATAATTGCATTGTTAGCAGAACGTTCTACACACCCTAGCATTGAAAATGTTACTATTGTGTATTTAATGTAACATTCTTAAAATGGTAACATTAAAACATTATAATTGCATTGTTAGCATAAAGTTCTACACACACTAGCATTGATAAAGTTTCTATGGTTTATGTAATGTAACGTTCTTAAAACAGTAACATTAAAAACGTTAAAATTGCATTGTTAGCAGAAAGTTCTACACACCCTAGCATTGAAAAAGTTACTATTGTGTATTTAATGTAACATTCTTAAAATGGTAACATTAAAAACGTTATTAGAACATTAATAAAACAACAGACTTAACCTTTCTAAAAACGTTTTGAATAACGTTCTTATAACCAAACATTAACGTTAATACCACATCTAAAAAACTGGACGCGAACGTTAAAAAATAAATGTTTTCCAAACTTTCGTAAGACATTACGGGAATGTTTTTATAACGTAACATTGTTAGCTGGGTGACATTTTGCATGGGTACAAAGTAGATTGGAAAATTTTGTTTATAAATCTTTTTAAAAGTGCATCTTAAACTAGTCTAAGCTGTTTTAACTCTCTCCCAGTCTGGCCAAGTTGCTCTCATCTGATTCATACTGGTCTCCCAGCCTCTCCTGCAATCACTCAGTGTTAAACTGGTTCAGTTGATCAAACAGCAAGCTTAACTAGCTACTGTAAAAAGTACCCCATTTACTTAAAAAACAAGTAAACAGAAGCGTTTTTTTTGCTTTTGAAAAGCAGATTCTGACTTCTGTCTTGAAAAATTTGGTACAAATGCTTACTGTTGATCTAATATTCAATATTACTTAAAAAATCATTACATTTAAATAACAAAAAAAAAAAAAAACGTACACACACACAAACCCTAACTCGTCACCTGTTAGCCATTGTGTTTCTTATTTTGCAGTGACACTCCTATAAAAGTTGTTTCGGGATGAATCACCCTGATTATTATTTTCCGACTGAAACACAACCTCTGTCTTTCGTTACTTACAGGACTTTGAGATTGTAGAGGCCTTGAAGCGCGGAGCCAGGGATGTGTCTCAGGTGGTTGCCCGAAAGCCTCCTGTGGAAAGACAAAAGAAGTGCTTTGGTTCATTTGCAGTCCAACGCATTGATGACTTTAGCAGAACGATGAGAATCTGGTGAATTCATAAAGGCGATGCGCGTGCAAATCTGTGCGCTCTCAGGAGTTTGCAGCAAAAACACTCTAAACCCGGCAGGGAAGCGAGAGATCTCCTTGGACGTAAGAGCGGCAGCATCTGGGATTTGAATCTCTCTCTTGCTCCTAGTTTACCACTCGCACAGAGATCACTTTTATTGTACGTTTTCCAAACATGTCACTGGATTTCGAAAGAGAAGCCAGGATCCGAAATGCAATTTAAGTTTGTTTTGCCTCCCGTGACAACAGACATGTCGTAGTACGAATGAATTTGTTGGATACAGTTGCTATTGAGGTGATAAAAATAACATACGGAATGAGGATGGGGCTGAAACTCCCAAAAGGAGTATTGGGGATCGCGGAAAGCACATTTAAGAAAACATTTTTAAAAGTGCCTTTAAACAATCTTTCAGTAATGACAAATTCACATAAACACCAAGTAACCATAGCAAAAGTACACTGCGCAAGGGCTTTTTGTTACGATTTAAAGAAAAATATGTGACACAGGTGCCAAATTACAATTTGGGTTGTGCGAAACGTACTTGAACAATTAGCTACAGATTAGCTACAGAAATAAAATGTAACATGCTAAAGCCATTGCATAAGTAGTAAACCGGCATGCGAGCATTGCCGCAGATACCTCTGACCTTCCCAAAAAAGAGAGAGAGAAAGAGAGTCAGAATAAATATCAACCAGCTGTGGGCTAACCCATCCCGGGCTAATCAATTTGTTTATCAAACAAATCACCTAATAAGCATCCGTTCCTGTTATTGCCTGTGTGGCAGAGTTTGAGAATAGTTTGTTGAAGCCTCATAAAGACTCATGACAGGCTATACAAGACCACCCGTACCGCCAGACCGATTTTGCTTCATCCTGTCTGAGTAACTTCAGTCTTTCCCTATTACCAAATGGGTTCCTGTGTGTGATGATTTTTTTTGGGAGAAACGCAGCCAGTGTTTAGTATGCAAGTCAGCTGAGCTAACGTGACGTGTTTGACATCTCCAGTGTAAGAACAACCGCAGTGTACAAAGGCACAATAACGGTGACATGAGCCCAGAAAATACTTAGAACTCAGAATTGGGTTTATACCTGGTCGGACAGATCCACGCCAATGGGTATCGCAAGCCAAGCCATGAAAGAAAACATATTTTTATTTAAACTGCCATTTAAAAGTAGCTATGCAGTAAAAGTCTCTTTATTAGAGTATATTTGTATGCCATATTAAAAACAGAATCAAATTATAAGTAAAATGTATTTATTGGGATCTCCTCTTACACTTGAACAATAGCTCGAACATCCAGGTTCTCTTAAAGGTCACCTATTATTAAAAATTCACTTTTATATGTTGTTTGAACACAACTGGGTGTTGCCTGTGTGTGTACACAACCACCCTGTAACGATACAAATCTGTCCACTCCTTTTATTTAAATCCCCGTGCTGGTGTTTTCTGAGCAAACTGAGGTCACACTGCGCAGGTCCCGCCCACAACCAGCCAAACGTCAGAGTTAGGTCATTATTTCTATTTTAAATCTTCTTTACAAAATCCATTACCGCACCATTATTATAAACAATGAAGTAATGCGATTGTTTTGTTAAAAACAGGAAGGGAAGCAGCAGCTTATTTGCATTTAAAGGAGCTGTAAGTAGATTTTTGACTGTACAACATATTTAAAAAACATTATAATATTTTCACAGATATGTATGAAGCATGATAACTTCACAATGCTAGAGCCAGTTATATACAAGTATACACAGCTCGGTTGCCAGTTATCACGGTTGCTTAAATGAGACCACAATAGACCATAAATGCGACCTTCGGTGGATGCAACCAATGAGGTCGGGCGGGAATGAGGCGTTTGGAGCGGTAGACGCGATTCAGCTTTATTCGTGCGTCTTTAGGTTTTTTTGTGCATTTTCCGTTTGACGCGAATTTGCAGCTGGCGCCCGAGTTGAAAAGTTTGACTTTTGGTGGATTTTCACGTCGCGTTAACCAATCAGGAGCCTGCTTGCTGCTGTGGTGGCAGCCCCGCCCGGAGTCACTCATTCAACACGGAGAAACGCTTGATATTGTCTGTGAGCAGTCACCTGGAGCTATACGACACAAGTTCTTATTTCTATAGAGACAGGAATAAAAAGGACCTCGCTTGGAAGAGTGTCAGTGAGGACATTGGGCAACCTGGTAAGTTGTAAATACACATTTCACTTTTGAGTCACATGATCTGGGTTCCCACACCTTAGTTAAAGGAACAGTATGTAAGAAATTTATATCAATTAATCATAAAATGGCCCTGATATGTCACTAGAAATTAAGAAATCATTTTCATTTCAAATACTTATATCACTCACAACAGTGGTCCGGACAGAATATTGTCATTTAAAAAGTGGAGTTGCAGCCCTCAACTGATGTTTATGTTGTCATTTTGTGTATTGGCCACCAGTTGTGTGATTGCAGTACAAGTTTTAGCCACAAGTTTTGTGATTGCAATACCAGTTTTGGCCACAATCCTACATACTGTTCCTTTAACTTCAAATTCAAGGACCTTTTAAGGACTTTCGAGGCCCAATACCCTCAAATTCAAGGACTAAATGTGGGGACACATTTCAAGTGAGAGCAACATCGTGTTACCTTTTAAAGGCGGAGTCCACGATGTTTGAAAGCCAATGTTGATATTTGAAATCACCCAAACAAACACGCCCCTACCCCAATAGAATCTGGACCTTCTGTTGATAGACCCGCCCCACACATACGCAACCCGGCATTTGATTTGATTTGATTGGCTATAAGTGTGTTTTGGTAGTCGGCCCGTCTCCTTTTCCAACGCGTTTTTCAAACATCGTGGACTCCGCCTTTAAGATACATTGTTACAGTTCCCTTTCGAGAGAACTCACGCTGCGTCGCTGAGGTGACACTTTGGGGACGTATCCAGGGGTAAGTACGTTGAATGTGTATGTCAAATTCAACCAATGGTGAGGCTTAACAACAAAGACAGGGTGACGCGGGAGCCAGGAAGTATATCGCTATCTGAAATATTGCTAAAGACGGCGTTACACGGACGCAGGAAGTATGGCAAGGGAGAAGCAGCATCTCGTTCCCTTCTCAGGGAACAA
This sequence comes from Misgurnus anguillicaudatus, assembly GCF_027580225.2. Lineage (NCBI taxonomy): Eukaryota > Metazoa > Chordata > Actinopteri > Cypriniformes > Cobitidae > Misgurnus > Misgurnus anguillicaudatus. Next base: position 6,771,618 of record NC_073349.2, read on the forward strand.
CAGTTACATACGTAACCCGAGACGTTTTCATTTGTCAAACATAACTATGCAAAAAGGCATTTTGGTAAGAATCAACATTTGCATACAGAAGATATAAGCATTTAAAGCAAACAGTTTAGCACGTGTGCTTAGAAAGTCTAGATTTTTTATGATATTATCCTACACTACACAGTCAAATGCGTGTCAAATGCTTGGTTTTTCTGCGTGTCTACTTCGCTCTAGGCACGCGAATGCATTAAAATGTTCAAGCGGCAAACTAGATGCGGTAGACACGATTTTGACGCCTCTACAGCGTAAGGCAACCTGGGGGGGGTAAACCGTCTCTAATGGTTCAAATTTAGACTGCGATACCAAGTTTAGGTCAATCTTACATACAGCCCCTTTAAAGAGACAATGTACACCCCAAATTTTGCCTTTTCAACATGGTATAATAAATAATCTATAGGGTATTTAGACCTGAAACTGAGATCGTCTTGAGAAATTGCTATATTAGGTGACCTTTTTTATCTAAAAAAAAATAAACTCAAATTTTCTAATTCTAATCTAATGACCTCAGATGGCAAGATGTGCTAAGGGCCAAGAGAGTTCCCACTAAATACTGACTTTAACCCATTTTTTTACATTTTGTGTACATATTTTCTGTATTTTCAGATTGTGTCTTAACACAATACTGTGTAATTAAATATTTTATTATTATATTAAACACGTACCTTTACACACACATCCTCATCAACATTGAGATGTCATATAGTCTCTGAGGTTTTTCATGGCTATCAATTTAAGTTGTGTGCCAGACCACACTTCCCTTCATAGACTATATATCTGGAAAGGCCATGTGCCGTCAAACTCTCACAAACATTTGTTTTGTGGGGAGTGACAAAAAAAAGAAAATGAAGAGGGGGCATCTAAGGAAAGCAAAAATGCAAGTGTGAGATTTGGAGGGTGCCGAGCTTAGCGGTTCTCCCCATGTAAACAGGCCCATGATGGTTTCACATGCGTGTCGGATGAGGTTTCATGCACGTACCACAGCAAGCTGTTCTGCAGAAAGCCCTAGCCAGCTCTGCGGTCAACTTTTATCCCTAGTAATAATTCAGTTATGTATCTAAAGACCAGAGCGTTCTGCTTTATATATTTCCTCGCATTACAGGCATAGATGGCCGTGATACTGTGTTTCCTAAGCCACTTAATATCTTGCCTATTCCTTCTGGAAATGTGTGCAATGATGAGCTTATCCCTATGCTTGAACATTTAGTTAAAAATGAGTATGAAGAAAAAATCTAAATTGACTAAACTTGAAGTTTTTCTTCAAATCCATCAAAGATCAAGTTATGTGAGCTATGCTCTCCACATGCATTTCATAGCTCTGGTTTGTTTCTATTTGAACTTTTCCAGTGGAATTAATGTTAAAGACAAACATCTGAGAAAGAGTTAATACTTAAATAAGAACTCTGTTGATGAAAGAACAACAAGCAAGCAATAAAACCGTGCTTTGGGTATATTTGTCAAGAGTTACAAAGCCACACTGATATCTAAGTTAAACAGAACCTCTTTGAACTTTTAATAACTTGTGCCAGCTCTTTGGTCTTTGCACAAACTGCCCTCAACACTTCACTAAACTTCAAAAAAAATATCACTGAATGGTTAGATTAGGGAAGGTGTGATTCAGAAAAACACACTTTTGGTGGCAACAAGATAAGAAACATGGGGTTCAATACCAAACTTAAAAAAAAAATTAAACACAAAAAAAGGTAATTTGCTGGTTGCAAAAGTTACATGTTTACTTGCTGCAGTGTTTAGCAGATATCAGTGTGTATCCAAATTGCACAAAAAATACATTCACCACAGATGTTTGTTGAAATTAAGTGTTAGGTCACATGTGGTTGTAAAAAGCGTAATTACAACCTAATCACAACCTAATTACAACCTAACAGCTCCATTGTTGCTGCCCCAGTTCATTTTTAGCATCAGTTGCAACCTCGTAAAGCAGCAACCGCATGTTTATTAAGAGCAGTTTACAAGAATCGACTGCGTGGCAAAAATTGTGTTGGGGAAGGTGGAGACCGGCCGTTAGGAGCACTGAAGGCTGTGTTGACAGCAAGCAGCACGAGTCAGAGGCAAAGAACCTTGGGTAGGCTGGTTAGTGTTATTTCCCCCTGAAAACCATCTGTCTTCTGTTAGATGCCTCATTGGGGGCCAATATACCGTAAAACTTTAATCACGCTAGTCTTATTTTTATTTTTTTATTTATTGAGAAGTAATCACAGCTGAGTTACAGAGAGAATTGTAGGGAGGTAAAATTAAGACTGTGTAGGACTCCTAATGTATACTGTGCTACTCTCAAACCTTGAATATATTACTATATAAGCGTTTTTGTACATGTTTTGTAAATTTATTGAGTAAAGTCATGTCAAAGATCGAAATCAAGGCAAAATCAATAAGTGAAACTAAAGTTTGATGCTTCTAGTCTTATTATTTGAGTGTATTATGAAACTTGGCCTGGATTTCCCAGGCAGGGTCACATATATGACATCATTATTAACCTGTACAAATGTGTTGCATTACTGCATTCCTAAACTATTTGCACTGAAGTATTCTCAGATCGGGGAAAATATAATTGGTTTTAGCCAGTGTTTGAATTATGTCAAAGCCTATGGGGGTCCCCTAGCTAAGCACCCCCCAACCCCCCGTCATTCAGGTCGCCATGATTTCACAAAGTAAGATGTAATCATGGATTAAGGTTTTAATCAAAGAAATCCCAAATCACTTAAACCCTAACCATTTTTTACCCATCAAATTAGTAATAGTTTAAGAAGATTTTTAAAAGCCCCTAACCCTACACTAACCAAGTATTGTTTAAATGCAATTTTTTTCTAAAAATAACATTAGCAATTAAACAAAACTGCATTAGTAGGCCAATACTATTGCACTAATTTCAGTGCAGTTCCTCCCCCACGCCCACCACTCATGCAACCATTTACGGCAAGAAACTGTAATTTTAAAAAACAGTTCAGTACCGTAAACAGATTTTTTTTACAGTATACACTAAGCTGACGAGCATAACGTTCCCAAATCTATTTAGTTAAATTAAAATGTTATGTATATGCCAAAAATGGGTATTTAAACATCTATAAGTAGTATTTAAATCTATTTTTTTATTTGTTACGTGGGGGTCCCTGCTCCTCCTCCTATCCATTAAGGGGTCATTGGCCTGAAAAAGGTGTGGTCTAAAGAACCATAAAAAGTTAAGTGCCAATTTCCATTACAAAGACCCATTTGTGTTAAGAGTCCTTTATAGAACCATACAGAAAAAAAATGGTTCTGTGAGCTTTATTCATTATGAGTGCAGCCTTAACCATATACAGTCTATATGAAGAGTTTGGTTCCAAAACGCGATAAACGCCATTTTTGAAAAAAATGAGTTCCTGTCAGAATCAGTATTATATCAGGTCAGTATTTAAAAGTAAATTCTTAATTTTACGCAAAATCCAATATCCGCCGTGCTATTCTGTCATCTTTTCTCCCTTTTTTCCCAAAACGCGATGAACGCCACTCCTCCTTTTCTACAGAATGCAATAAATCCGCTCCACAAATTACAGCGCACCATTCCACGCAATATAAACTAATAATGGCGGCGCGTTGAGTACACGGAATCCTAGAATCTACTTTGTACTTCGTGATCAACAAACAAACAAAAACAAAATAATACTTTAATGGCATTGATAAACCTGTGATGTTTTTCTGTGACGGGAAAGAAACGTAAGCCATCTAATAATTTATGCAAGAGGCACCCGGGAGACGGTTGCTTGTTCTCCAGACAGCATCATGCTAACACATTGACCCCAGGGGATCTTATGAAAACTTTCCATAATTTTACTCAAAGTCAACGAAAATCGAGCAGGACCAAAAATTTTTACAGCTGATCGCTGTGAAAAATGTTAAGCGACAACGTCAAGTATAACCGCAGCAATGACAGTGATCTTAATATGACAAAGTAAGTGTTTTTATTAATGCCATTAATGTTTATTTTTTTAATCAGTGTGTACAACAAGTCAACTAAATGAATATAACATGGCAAAGATGAACACACATTTATACATTGATTGTCTTGGTATAGAAAACACGTTTTATATATCTATAGGATCTAATTCTCTAAGTGAAAATATCCTCAGTTTAAGCACCCTAAGATCTGTGTCACATTATTTGCTACACAGTTTCCTACAATATCGATTTCATAGCATGATGGAAACATTTCCAGGGCTAAATAATTTCTGATTCTAGGTGGATCTTTAAATGGAAAACTTTGGGACTTAACTTCCTCTTTGAAACCCAAACTGTCGGTGACCTCGTCTTCCACAGTGTGTATTCATCATGACTATAAACTCTGACCCGCGCGGAAGCAGGCTGCGCACGCTCCCTTTTGATTCTCTCGTAAAACGTTGGATTGATTTTATGGCATTTACACAGATCTTTATCGCAGAGCTCGCCCTCAGTCCCATGAGGGCCCTTGTGTGTGAGAAAGGTGATAAAAAAATCCTTTGATATGTCTGTGCTGCTGTTCATCTCTGATAAGAGTAACCAAAAATGAAAATTGCAAGAAAGCAGATAAGATTAAAGACTTTTACATTCTCAGTCATCGTACCACTTATATTTCTTAACTTGGTTTCCTTTAGCATCATTATTTACTGTACCAACATTTTAGATGTTTACTTGCATTGATTTTTGCGAGAAGATGTGTTAGGGTGAACTGTGTACACTGAAATTACTACTAAGAATAAGCATATGCAATATTACAAATATTGTCATCCCGACACATGCAGAAATATCTATTTGCTGTATTTGACTGACCAATCTTGCAACCTCTTACACATCTGATCACGTCAGTGGCACAGCAATTGCACAATTCACAACAAACTGAGATATCTCGCAGGTATACAAACATGTTTTCACATTCGAAAGATAACCACTGAGTGTCATGCAAAGTTTTCTGTTAACTCTCCAAAAAAGGTGAGCTATCTTATTATATTATAAGACATTTTTAGATCAAATCTAATATTTTAAAGAATCCATGAGAGTATCAAACAACATTCAATCTAATCAGACACAAAGTGTCAGAGATATCCAGACAGCTGAAGTCACGGAACAATGAGAATCGCTCAGCTAAACGCAGCTTGAGACCATGTTTTGGTCGCTAAATCGAATCAAAATGAGGGTAGCTGGGGTTAAAATGCAGCGGCCTTTGTAAAAAGGCGTTGATTGGCTGCATTTTGATCTTCTAGATGGCATTATCTTATGATGAAGGAAAGATGAGAGAAAAGCAGAGAACGGAGAACAAGTTATCAGCGAACGCATGCGTGGGGTGTGGGCTTTTTGCGTAGAAGCTTATCTGAATGTGTTTGTAGTATTTATGTGTGTTGTTGTGAGTGTACTGGACCACTGTCCTACAGAGCTGGTTGGTACTCTCAGAGCTCCCAGCTGGTTGGATTTTCACCCACAACCATTTCTAGGGATTACAAAGAATGGTGTGAAAAGGGAAAAACATCCAGTATGTGCCAGTCCTGTGGGTGAAAATGCCTTGTTGATGCTAGAGGTCAGATGAGAATGAGCCGACTGATTCAAGCTAATAGAAGAGCAACTTTAACTGAAATAACCACTCGTTACAACCGAGGTATGCAGCAAAGCATTTGTGAAGCCACAACACGCACAATCTTGAGGCGGATGGGCAACAACAGCAGAATACCCCACCGGGTACCACTCATCTCCACTTCAAATAGGAAAAAGAGGCTACAATTTGCACAAGCTCACCAAAATTAGACAGTTGAAGACTGTAAAAATCTTGCCTGGTCAGATGAGTCTCCATTTCTGTTGAGACATTCAGATGATAGAGTCAGAATTTGGCGTAAACAGAATGAGAACATGGATCCATCATGCCTTGTTACCACTGTGGAGGCAGGTGGTGGTGGTGTTGTAATGGTGTGGGGGAAGTTTTCTTAGTGCCAATTGTGCATCATTTAAATGCCACAGCCTACCTGAGCATTGTTTCTGACCATGTCCATCCCTTTATAACCACCATGTACTCATCCTCTGATGGCTACTTTCAGCAGGATAATGCATCATGTCACAAAGCTCGAATCATTTCAAATGGGTTTCTTGAACATGACAATGAGTTCACTGTACTAAAATGGCCACACAGTCACCAGATCTCAACCCAATAGAGCATCTTTGGGATGTGGTGGAACGGGAGCTTCGTGCCCTGGATGTGCATCCCACAAATTTCCATCAACTGCAAGATTCTATCCTATCAATATGGGCCAACATTTCTAAAGAATGCTTTCAGCACCTTGTTGAATCAATGCCACGTAGAATTAAGGCAGTTCTGAAGGCGAAAGGAGGTCAAACACATCTATACATCAGTGGGTTACGTAGAATTGTCTCATGAATGTTTTTTTTTGTCTGTTGTTTGATTAACATTAGAAACAGACAGCATAATAGTACAGTAAGTGCACGTATCCAAAATTCAGCTTACATTAACTTAAAACAGAGTGTGTTTTCAAGGAAAATCATAGCATTTTTAGTTTTAAATAAATCTGTGAGTTCACATGCAAGAAAACATGAACTCAGTTAGCACTCTGAAGCCTTGAGATGCGGCATTACATCCATGTGCATCACATGGCCACACACACATAATTTCAAACAGCGTGTGAGTAAATCTGTTAAAACAAACAAAAAACATGGGCGGGAATGGTGGTGGCGAGGTAAAAAGTGCAGGGGACAGAATCATCTTTATTTCAAAGTGGGAGGGCATGTCGTATGTGTCCCCCGCATTTTTTGTTTACGCCCATGCATACTACTATAATATTGAGATGAATACACGGGACATCAGGTGCACAGACCCTGCGACACCACAATATTAGGCAACAGATTTACTCTCATTATCTAACCGTGACTTTACAGTAAAGTTTCAGATTTCTCAGTAGGAGCCATTGACGTGTATGTGCACTGATTCATGTGAGCAGGGGTGTTCGCTAGACCCCTTTCACTGGGGCACGTGCCTCATTGTAAATCTGCTGTGTCCCAGTATAAACCTTAAGTTAAGTGTTTCCATCGTAGTTAATGCGCATGTTTTCTTATCGGGTAGACTTAGTTGAGCGCAGTAGTTTATGTGCATTTTTAGAATTTATGCTCATCTTGGCATTTCCATCAAGCATTTATTATGCAATACTCCAAGATGTGCATAAAAATAGGTGGATGGAAACATCGCTATTGTCTCCTGGATCACATGCACAGCCATATGTAGTGAAATGCGTGGTATTCTTGTCCTCACAGTTTACAATAAGCAAAATAACCCGCAGATATTACCACTCATATCAGCGCTTTTTTGAAATTGCGCTCTCACACTTATTTGCCCCGTTTAGTAAATCTGGCCCTTAATGTGTTAAAAAGAAAAGTAGAAAGAAATCTAAAAAGTTAACAATAAATTCTCTGGAGAAAGTGCAATACAGTAGACCTAACAATAAGATATTGGGATAGTAGTATAAATATGTGTGTGTGTGGGTGTGTGTACAAAGTATGCATATAAATATGAAATGCATGATGGTATGAAAGGTTGCATCAAACTCTTCTATCTCTACATGATCACGGAAATTTTGTTTCATCATGATAAGACCCCTTTAAAGTTGATGGCGTGTAACTTCAGAGACACATGTTTCAAACAGTGCATGACTTGAAGCTACTGTTGGTTTACAGCTAGACCATGAAAATGAAAGTGCGATCTTTATCTCACAGCGAGCCACATTTTTGTACTTTTGCCCAAATGATTCCAGTTACATCACAAATGTTAAACCACATCAAGCACCCAAACACAAGCAACTCTCATCTGTTTGCTCCTGAAACATTTCTTGAGTTGCAGGTTATACGGGGGGCTTGTACCATGAAGGTAGTTAAACACTTAGGGTTACAGGATTAGTTTCGAGTTGACAAAATATACGCAAATATTACGTATACAAAATGTACAGTATCTGTTTTTGCTGCTGTCAACGCAAGAAAAAAGTGCTAGAGGAAGTTGATTTATAATGATTTTGTTAATGTGCAATATATAAACAAATAAAATACTAAAATAATAATGGAAAATAACGTACTTGCACAACAGTTTTATTTATTATTTATATATAAGTCTACAAAATATTTTTTGCGGTGACGGCGTAGGCTACGTGTCGGTTTTCATACTGTATATACTAAGTAGATCCTATGCACGGTCATATTTTACACTTAAGGCATGTTTTCACACTATCATGCGATTGTTTAAAAAAAGCCAAAGATCAGGGCAGATTATATTTTGGCCATCAAAAAGTAGAAAAACACATCAGAACTCGTGTGATTATTTTACAGTTTTTCTCAATTGCTAAAACACAATTTCTGAAACCTTGCTCCTTTTTCTGAAAACATTAAACACAAAACCTCATCTTCAAGCACTAATTACAAAACCTCTGACTTCTCTTGCAAAATGAAACTTTCGCCCCAAAAGTGAAAAATTCCATCCCCAATGTTACAGGGGCAAATGTAAATCATACAAAAATTTACGAATGTGGTAAAATATGCTACGGAGCCCCTAAGAGGACATGGAGCAAAATTAAATAAAGTTTAGATTCGCGCGTGAAACTATGGCATTTAGTTTCATGTGCGCACGTGAAAGTTTCACGTGCGAACGCGTTAGTTTCACGTGAGCACGCGATAGATTCACGTGAGCACGCGATAGTTTCACGTGAGCACGCGATAGTTTCACGTGAGCACGCGATAGTTTCACGTGAGCACGCGATAGTTTCACGTGCGCATGCAATACTAAACTTTTTTTTTTAAATTCTGCACATGAAAGTTTCACATGAGCGCATTAAACTACAGGGCTCCAGACTGCCAACAAATGGTAGCATATGCCACTGAATTTTACATCTATTCGCACATGTGCGACCAGTAAATTTGACCTTTTTTTGTGATGTGACACTGAATTTGAAACAGCACATTTTACGTTCTGCATCCATCATCAAAGTATTTATTAGTAATACAGTGGAAATTAGTATAAATGTGATTATTTGGTTAGCATATTGATTTACGGTGTGTGCCCCTACATTTTCTGGTTGCGCTCCTAAAATTTTCAGTTGGGGGCCACTGTGCTCCTAGTGAAAAAAGTTAGTCTGGAGCCCTGAACTAAACTACATTTTTTTACTCCAATGTCACCAATGCAACTGTGCATACATGAATCATCCTCAGATCCCACCCTGCAAGCCCATTCTCCCATCAATTTTTTTTATAGATCACAACCTTTGCGTGGGAACTGGCACGGTTTATAAATGAGACCCCAGGACGGTAACACCTAACTCTTTTTCGGAAATATTAAATGCGCGTGCATGTAACATGGGAAATGGTTTTAGTACACCAGATTTTCATAAATATGTTATGGTCGAGTTCAGGGACTTTAATTTTATTAATCAGAGTTTTATTCATTCATTTTATTAGGTACACAATAGCAACAAATTGAATTGAAGTTAGTCATTGCTCACTGGGGGATGAAATATTAACACAAGGGGGTCAACTTTTAATAAGCTGTTTATCCTGACAATCATACTTATTTCTGTAATAGTATGTGGAAGAAATTTGTGAATATCACAAAATATATATATATATTTTTTATATAATAATAAATATATGATGGGCATGAAAATGTACTGCACAACAAAAATTCAGTAAACTTCTGTCAGTAATGAGATCAGAGTAATGTGGAAAGGCTCCAGAAACATACAGTGTGATATTAAACTCGGTTATTAAGGCAGATCTTCTAAAAAGCCGACTTGGAAGTCATCAGATCAGCCTTCCGTCTCTTTCCTCCGGTCTGAAGACGCTCCAATTACCTTTCATTAATTACAGGATATAAGACAAACCCAAAGCTTGAAGATCAGCTTTAATCACACGTCAGTCTTAACTGTTCAATGAAAGCCTAATGACAGGGATTTTAAAGAAAGGTGAGGGGGAGCGGTGCCCTCGGGAGATAATCTACAAAAATAGGTGGGTGGCAACCTTCAATGTAATTATTTAACTGTACAGTGCTCATAGAGACGCATTTAAAACACTCCTCAGAATGCTTAGTAAAAGTCCTCAGGCAGAAATTACCAAAGTGAGATGGCTTAATCCAAAATATAAAAGAGCTTTATTGCCCTAAAAAGGATGTTAGTGTGATTAATTATGGCCCTAATTTAACTCATCGCTTCATATTATCTCTTAATGCGATATTCTCACGTAAAGGCATCATCTCTGTGTGAAAATCTTAGCGCATACATGCATCAGCTCTATGCTGAAATACATAAATCTCATCTTATAGTTCAAAATCATGCATTGTGACAACGTATTCACCAATAACTATGGATTTTGCCACAATAAACTCCTAATTTACTGCAGTGCTTATTAACCCTTTCCCCGCCAGCATTAAAAAAATTGCGAGCCTTAAATATATAAACATACAATATATCAAATAAAGAAAAAGATCCTCTGCTTTCAAACAAACAAAAAAAACTTTCATCCTACCTTCATTAGTTCTCTTTTTATCACCTCTCAAATATAGGTAGGTTTCTTAAAAACATCCAATTTTGAGCAAAAAGCTGAGATAATTCCATTTTTGCGAAGGACTTTTGATAGAGATCAGGGGCCGGTTGCACCAGCTGTGCGTAAGTTACAACGTAGCTTAGTTATGACGTAAATGGGCACTAAGTTACAATTTACGCACTACTAAATGTTTTTGCGTTGCACCATTAAACTTAGTTTAAAGTAACAATACGTTGTAACTAAATATTTACGGAAGCCTCTGTCCATGAATAACGGTTGGAATAAGATGTCAGCCAGATTATATTACATCGATGAGCTCGTAATTAATTATGAAGAGCCGCAAGTTCGTCAACGAGTTTTCAAGAACTGTTTAATTTTCTGTGTATCCATCAATTAAAATAAGATTTAAAATTTTTTCCTGTTTATTTTCTCCTCCATGTGTGGGGATAGATATTTTCAATTAAAAGTGTAATGTTTTGAGTTCGATAACGTTTGCTTTAACGTCTTTTTTAACTTTCAGTTTAGGCGAGTCAAGAATGAGTTTGAAATTACGTACTGTTCAGACTATTTCCTGTTTACCCCTTATAAGGCTTGTGATTGGGTTAAGAAAAATAGACGTCATTCTATGCGACAACGCATAACTTTATGGAGAGCTTACGACCTACTAGCTACGTTCTGCCTTAAGAACAAATGGTGCAACCGAATAAAGTAAAGAGTTAGTTATAAACTCGCTAGTTCATTCATGCTTTTTAAGTACTAATTAACAACCAATATGCTAGCTAATATAGTTAGAATAAGTCCCAATACTAAAGTGCTCCCATTAGTTTTATAAAGATTTCACTTAAATGATGAAAAAGAAAAACATCATTAAACTGTAGAAAGGTACACGCTTTAAAGACGCACAAAGGAAACTAAATGTCTGTGAATCTTGGATTGCGGGTTATATCTAAATACAGTAGTGGCAGTTTTGGCGCCGCGCCGAGCTCTGCCTCAGCATGTTTCATTTTGCATGTCTGCTAGGTGTGTTTTAATGGACCTATTTATATTCAGTAAAAGATTTCGTCTGATGTGTGTAAAGAGATGTTAAAATGCATACCGTTCACTTTACTGGATTGCTCAAATTATATTTTCCAGCTTACGTTGATTTGCTTTGTGGCAGCTTGTTGTTTATCTTACTGCCGTGTAAGGCAGACACTGTGTCATGCTCTTTGATGCATTTTGCACGCTGTGTTATGTTAAGTGCGTGTCATCAGGTTTCACATTGAATATATATGAGAGAGTGTCTGTATTTGCTCATCTGCTCTGGAAAAGCATCTGATGTGAAGAGAGTTTGGTTCTCTGTGTGTGGTTCTCTCTTGCCATAAGTGTGTGTGGGGGGGTATACATGTATAGCTCATCTCCTCACATCACTTTACACTGATCTGAGAACCATCACATTGGACAAGACATGTTACACATTATTGTGTGTGTGCATGTGTGTGCATGTGTTTGTCGTGGGGGTATATGGGGCAGTTTGATGGATAAAGCAACACCGGCTGTATAATTTGCTCCATATGAGAGGGGCTGCTGGTTGGGTTCTGGTTTATTATGGCACGATGAATCGGGAAAAAGCATCCAGCGCTCTGCGGTAGGTGACTACAGCATCGTCATGCGCACTGACAGACGTCAGTCAAAATGATTCACTGTGTGCACTTCAAGTCACGTGACTTTTAAAAATAAAAAATCCTTGAATCCTTCACATGTGGATGACAACATGAAGTTTCAAAGCAAACGTATTGTTCTTTAGAAAAAACATCTGTTACTTATAAATGTTGATAGATGGTGTAAAGCATGTCATTTTTTCACCTTACAATACTTTATTATGCCCAGCGTAATGTTGATAGACAACTTAGTGAACTATTTTCAAGTTGAATCCTTGAAAATGTCAATTAAGAGGTTTGTGTTTAGGGTGGGCTATAGGTTCGACTGAGCAAAGGCAGACAGGAAAACCTGTTTGAAAGCTGTTTTTCAAATCTATTTGGTGACCCTGGTGGTGCAGATATGATAATCTTTACTTTTTAAATGCACTTAGATTTTCTGAAGAAGATATAAAACTGTACAACATAAAATAATTGTTTGTAACCACAGCAACTCAAGAACAATATAAGGTTGGCTAAACCATAAGTAGTACAAAGGAAGCAAAATCTGTATAACGTGTAATGTAAGAAGATGATTTAAGATTTTAATATCTTAATATTGATATCAAATGCTTTATGGCCCTACTAAACTGGTTGGCTAGTCTTAAGTTGGTGTAGCAGGCTGTATTTAGAGAGGTTTTGGAAATTTTTATAGCTGGTCAGGCTGGAAGACTAGCTGACCCACCAGCTTGACCAGGCTGGAATACCAGTTTAACCAGTTTTGCCAGGCTGGGATGACCAGCTTAAACCAGCTACTTCTGTCTTAAACCAGGCTGGTAAAGTGGGTCTGCTGGTCTTTCAGCTAAGACCAGCTAAAAAGGGTCCAAAATTCAGCTTGCTACATCAGCTTAACCAGTTAAAACCAGACTGGGAGACCATCTTAGGCTGGTTTAACTGGTCTTTTCATTATTAATCAGACAGATTTGAGTTATTTACTATGTCTCTTGAATATCGAGCTTGACTATAGTGTTAAATACTTTATCATCGACCATCCCTTTCTCATATAAGAATTCTTCAAATGATTTATTTATCTCAAAGTGTTTCTTGTTACCTAGATTTTCACTGCGGCCAAGATATAAACACAATTTTTTGTGCAAAAATACACAAATTACATGTATAAACATACACCAAACAGATGTGAATTCCAAACATTGTCAAGAAGTGATTTGTGTGTTTTTGCTGTGGTTTGTGTAAAGTAAATTTGCTGAGGACCCCTCTGTATTTCTTGGACAATTACGCTACGACGTAATTTACCTCCCATTATATCATACGATGTCCCAATGTTTTCTCTATTTTACTCCAGGTCAATTTCATATATTTTCAATCCGAGCACAGTTGCCCTACTGTTTGTGGGCTCACATATAGGTTGTGCCATACTTTAGCTGTGCTAAGTTTGCTATTTAAAGGAATAGTTCACCCAAAAATGAAAATTCTGTCATAATTTACTCACCTTCATGTTGTTTTATTTCTTTTTTCTAATGAATACAAGAGAAGATATTTTGACGAATGATGGTAAGCACACAGCTGATTGTAACCATTGACTTCCATTGTAGAAAAAATGAATCCTATGGAAATCAATGAGAACCTTCAAATCTGTGCTTACCATCATTCATCAAAATGTCTTCATCATCATTTATCACAATGCTTTCCTTAAAGTCAATGGTTTTAAACAACAAGAAGGTGAGTAAATTATGACAGAAATATCATTTTTGGGTGAACTATCGCTTTAATGTCTATCCATCTGTGCTTAAGGGGTCAAACAGTCCTTTTAATGGCAGTCACGTCCTCACTGGAACAAGGCACATCTCAAAGTACATCTCATAAAACGTTATAATACAAAAGTGGACGGTAGAGACTAACAAAACCTTTTGCTCTCCTCCAAAGTGCAAGCCAGCCAGAGAAGCAAGCTTTATATTTTGTTATTTTGGCTTATCGTCATAAAATCGGAGATGGAGACAGAGGCAGGGTTGAGTCTGACAAGGGGATTGGTTACATAAAAAATTGCAGCTGACCTTCAAGTCATACCTCATGGCTTTTGTTTCCAAATTTGCCCCCAGAGGATGAAGGAGAGGCAAGAGGGCACATTTTGGTTGGTTTGCGCAGGCATGTGCAAAGAAAACACTTTAGATGTCGAGGCTTAGCTGAATACACCCTAAGAGTGGGCGTGCAAAAGATGGGCTTACGGGTCATCGTGAACTAATGCATTTTAACGTTCGTATACGAAGCCCCACAATGGATTGTACAGTGGTTAATCCTCAGAGTGCGCCAGGACTATGATGTCCTCTGAACCGGCAGCTCATACTGTGCCAGATAGTATTGCTTACACATAACTGCTAATCTATAAGACGCTGTGCTGCTGTTCAACAGTTCAGGCAGTGACGTGAACCATGGTTGATGTGTTGAAAACCATGAATGCAGTTTTTCTTTCTACATAAAATCCAAGTTGAACAAGTATGAAATGTCATTGTTTTGTACAAATATTAATAAGAATATTAATGAAAGTTATGTAGTAGGGGTTCTCAACCTTTTTTTTAACTTCAAGGCCTCTCTATTGTCCAAAACGATAATGCGCCCTTCACTCCAAGATCTTGGTATACTGTTATTAGACAGACATACAGCGGGGAAAATAAGTATTTGACACATCAGCATTTTTATCAGTAAGGGGATATCTAAGTGGGCTATTGATACATAATTTCCACCAGATGTAGCCATCAAGCCAAACACTGAACCCACACACAGAAACCAGAACATTTAAGTATACAAGCTGAGTCATAATAAATAAAGTGAAATGACACGGGGAATAAGTATTGAACACACTTTATTTAATACTATGTAGAAAAGCCTTTGTTACAGCTATTACAGCTTCTATGCGCCTCTTTATAGGAGAAACCAGTTGTCTGCATTGCTCGGGAGTGATTCTGGCCCATTCTTCCAACCAAATGGCCTTTAAATCTTGAAGGTTCCTTTGGCCTCTTTTATGAACTTTGATCTTCAGTTCTCTCCATAGATTTTCTATGGGATTTAGGTCAGGTGATTTTGCAAACTTTAACCAAGCCTCAAAACTCTTTTTGATCAGCAATGGAGTATTGCATGGTGAGCGTGCATGAATGCCATGGGGGTTTAGTGCATTGCTTATAGTTTTCTTTGAAACAGTAGTACCTGCTGATGCAAGGTCTTCCTGAAGTTCTGCCCGAGTGGTTCTCTCCTGATTATTCTTTGGACTCATCGGACAGGGATCTTACGTGGAGCACCTGATCGTGCCCGGTTTATGGTGAAGTGATGCTCTTTCCATTTCCGGATAATGGCCCCCACAGTGGTCACAGGAACATTCAGCATTCTGGAAATGCGCCTATAACCATTACCATCCAAATGCTTTTTAACAATAAGCTTACGAAGATCTTGAGATAGTTATTTGCTTTTACCCATCATGAAGTCTTTCCTGGGTAATGAGAAGCCTTTATAGGCCATCAATTAGGACTAAAGCATCTTATTTCCTGTGTCATTTCACTTTATTTATTATGACTCAACTTGTATACTTAAATTTTTTGATTTCTTTGTATGACTTCAATATTTGGCTTGATGGCCAATTTGGCTTGATGTGCCAATAGCCCACTTAGAAATCCCCTTACTGATAAAAATGTGTCAAATACTTATTTTCCCCACTGTATATTTGTCCGTAAACATGGCATCATCTCAAGAAATATCTGTGTACACTCGAAACCACTAAAAACAATGTAGCATACATGCCAGACCAGTATGTGACAGTGTAATTAAATTTAAACACATGCGTGTAGTGCACCATTGTTGTTGTTGCTTTTACGTGACATAGTGGTGTCTGACTAGGGTTGAGACGTGGGGTGATGACATCATCGTATCACAGAATATACGGATTGGCTGTACATACGAAACTGCACTCTGAACCTGGTTTCAAAAAATATTGGTTTTAGGGTCCCAAAATGCCAGACGAAATAACGATACAATACAAACTTTTTATGTATACAGCTAAACGTGTCTCCTTGTGGACATGCTCTAAGTCATCTTGACGCCCCCTTGTAAGTTGAGTCCACAAGTGTCCCCCAAGCTAAGCAACACTGTTTTATATTTAAGTCAAGTACTGGAAAAGGGTTTTTATATCATATTATTTTACACTGTGTGCAGAATTATTAGGCAAGTTGTATTTTTGAGGATTTAAATTGAGTTTAGTGTTTGCTTTTCCTGAGCCTTGCATTTTGGAAAATCACACAGACTTTATTTCCAAAACCTATGCTTATATTATTATATTCCTACTCTACCACAGAACAAGTTTAATGCAAAAGATACTGTCACTGAATTATTAAGTCTAGTATTATTTCATAATTTTCCTGTTTATTTGTTCCAAGGCCAAATTTAGCTATTAATCCAACCCTAAATTAATCCTTACATCCCTGAACCTATACAGTGTAAGTAAACAGTCTGCATGCATTTCCTGACAATGTGTTTCAGTCAACCTTCACAAGAAAGAACGTGAGAGTTTCCCGCTTTCTACGAATCGCAATTAGCAAAGCAAACAACAGCTACATTTCCCGCCAGCCGCAATTCTGTCAGAGCATCTGATTAATGGCCTTCAGACTAGGGATTAACCATTTTCAAATGGGGCAACAATCCAGCCATTAAACCCCATGAGCAGTGATGGGGCCTGTCTTGTTCACCGCAGGGAGATGGAGGTACCCAATGGCCCTCTAATGGGACCAGCATCAGCTTGCAATAATAAAGCAACAGGGCAATCTGGCTAGGGTTTGTTTGGTTGATGACGAAGAGCCATGAACTGTGATTTCAGCTGAGAGCCATTACAGAAACAGAAATGCGAGGGAAAGATGGGAGAGAGGCTGGAGAGCTGAGCCAGGACTTTGTGTCTCATACAGGATGGGAAAGATTAGCACATTTAAAAAAACAGGAGGATGGGTGTGAGAGAGGAATTCCAGGTCTTTAACATTGGGGTGCTCCATTCTTAAGGGTACTGATAGGTCAGTTACTTCTGAAGCCTGGGAAAAAAGTCTGTTCTCTCGGTGCTGCACTGCTGAGAAATGGTTTTGATGGTTTCACAGGGGTTTTAGAGACTTGTTTGCTGACCAGGCTGAGACCAAAAAAGCCAAATAAAGGAAATGGTCTACAATCTACAAGTTTTTCATCAATCTGTAGAAGTACTTCCTACCAAATTATGTTGATAGAGGTTTGTACTGCCAAATTCTATCTCAGCATCATGCTGTACACCTTAACAAGGTCATCCCATAATGCATTGTAACACACTCTGTGAAGGAATCTATTTAAGATTTCTTGACTTTTTTCTAGTTCCCTTTCAGTCGGTCACTACGACGTCACGTCGTGACCGACGAATTGGGAATTGGGAACCGCTTCGCGGGTGACCTATCTACTTCGAGAACTATCAGAAACGCCAATGAACTTGGCATGCAGGTATTTGCATAATGCCGGCGCCGCCCCGCCAGGTGCGTATATAAGGCGCAGGTGCATAATACCAAATCAGCTTTATTGCTTCGAAGCCGGCAGACATCTGCTCTCGAGAAGCTGTTGACTGATCTTCGTAGATCCTGTGCTGTGTGGGAAGTAGATATCTCAGCTTGCTGAAGTTGGTTGGGCAACGACACCTCAGCGGAGGCTCGCAGTGTTTTTTCCACCCTTTCTCTCTCTCTCTGTCTCTTTAATTTAGGACTTGAGTTCGAGTGAGTGCGTTTGCCTCTCCCTGTGTGTTTCACCAGCTCGCACAAAAGAGGGATTTCCCTAAAAGAGCAGCACGTTTGAGCTTTGTGTCTTTTTAAAGACAGCCACTCATTCGTGTCACGGTCGGGGTCGTCTTTTTAAAGATGGATTTCCGTCCGTGCTCCGTTTCTGGATGCGGTGTGTTCATCGCCCCCCAGGATGGCCACAAGCGTTGTCTCTCGTGTCTGGGGCTCCAGCACGCAGAGGCAGCGTTGCGTGATAGTTCATGCCCCGTCTGCGAGGGCATGACTATAGCGGATTTGCGGAGACGGGTGTCGTTCCTCCGGCAACGGCCCCCGCCTTCCCAGTCTGGTGCTGCTAAGGGCGCAGCTACCAGATTGGCGAAGGATGACCTCCGTATAACGGTGCTGGGTCGGTCTGCTGGTTCGTCCAGTAGCTCCCAGCGCCCTGATCCGTTGCCAGCGGAGGTCCCGATGGAGACGAGCGGCCCGTGTTCTACGGTGTCCTCGCGCTCTGTCGAGCCTCCACCTGACGCGATGTCCACCGTAACGTCGGAGGGGGGGTTGTCAGCCTCGGACGTCGATCCGGATCCGCTCCCGCCTTCGGGCCAGGTTGCGGCTTCTGCGTTCGACCCTGAGATGGCAGCCATGCTCGCTCGGGCGGCGGAGGCGGTCGGCTTGGAGTGGACTAAACCTCCCCCACCTGAACCGTCCCGCCTCGATGATTGGTTCTTCGGGGGTGCCAGGGCTTCTCAGTCCTCGCCCCCGGTGCCTTTCTTCCCCGAGGTGCATGAAGAGCTGACGCGGTCGTGGAAAACCCCGTTTTCCGCCCGGAACCGGCCGTATCAGCCTTCACCTCTCACCTCTCTCGAGGGTGGAGATGCCAAGGGGTACACTGGTATCCCGTCAGTGGAGCGCCCGGTCGCGATGCAGTTGTGTCCGGCTGGTGTCGCTTCCTCCTGGCGGGACCAGCCTACTCTCCCCTCACGGGCCTGTAAGCAGTCTTCGGCGCTGTCCGGTGCTGCTTACAAGGCTTGTGGGGAGGCAGCCTCTGCCCTGCATGCCAGCGCATTGCTGCAGGTTCATCAGGCTAAGGCTCTGAGGGATCTGCACGCGGGAGGTCACGACTCGGCGGAGTTCTCTGAACTACGTGCGGCTACAGATCTGGCGCTTCGTGCGACCAAGGTCACCGCACGCGCCGTCGGGCGTGCGATGTCTACCCTGGTAGTCCAGGAACGCCATCTCTGGCTGTGTCTGGCGGACATGAAGGACGCTGATAAAACCCGGCTCCTGAATGCTCCGGTTTCCCAGACCGGCCTGTTCGGCGAGACGGTCGAGGAGTTTGCGCAGCAATTCTCCGCGGCCAAGAAGCAGACTGAGGCCATCGCTCAGATCATGCCACGTCGGAAGCGTCCTGCGCCTGCCCCATCCACGTCGGCGCCTCAGCCTGCTCCTCGCCGAGGGCGTCCTGCGGCGGCCGCCTCCGTTCCTCCCCGGGGCTCTTCTAAGAAGCGAGGAACCGGTAGTCAGCAGCCCGCCCCGCCCGCTCAGCCCGCTTCAAAGGGTGGTAAAAGAAGATCAAAGCGGCCCTGAGACGGGCGACTTAGAGATGGAGGGGATCGCTCTTCGGGAGATGGTGAAGGCACCACTCCCCCCACCGGAGGAGGGCCGGTTGGGGAATCTTTTGTTTCATTTTTCTGTTCCGCCGACTTTTCAGTCGGCACCCACAAATCCACAAAAAGAGCGAATTCCACTTCCATCTCTAGGTCTTCAGATGAGCTTCGGAGATACGAGAGGGCTCATAACCCCCCCTCGTTCTCCGACTCATCAGAGGAGAACGAGAGCGACGCACGGGCTCATAACCCCACCGCGCTCTCAATCGGTAGGAGACAGCTACGGGCTCATAACCCATCGTCTCCCTCCTCCTTCGCCAGAGGGTGCATCGAGTGGTGTGAGGTGTCTTCAGCAGAGCCTCCCTTACTCAACCACCCAGCAACGGACTCAGGTGAGTGTTATCACACACAACACTGCTGTCGGTGCGGCCGTTACGCACACACCGGCAATCACCTCCGTTGCGCCCGCCGCGGGTACACCGATCGTGCCTTTAGTCCCCCTCGCACGGTATCTGGGGGCGTGGGAACAGCTTCCCAGCCCGTCGCGTTGGCTCTTACGCACGATTCGTCTCGGCTATGCGATCCAATTTGCCCGGCGTCCCCCCAAATTCTCCGGCGTTCGTTTCACTACGGTGAGAGCTGCCGATGCGCACGTCCTCCGTGCGGAGATCGCTGTCTTATTGGCGAAAGACGCGATCCAGCCGGTCCCTCCAGCCGAGATGAGGTCGGGGTTTTACAGCCCTTACTTTATTGTACCCAAGAAAAGCGGCGGCTTGCGACCGATCTTGGACCTGCGTTCGCTGAACCGTGCACTTCACAGAATGCCGTTCAAAATGCTGACGCCCAAACGCATATTTCCATGCATTCGTCCAAACGATTGGTTCGCATCTATCGACCTGAAGGACGCGTACTTTCACGTATCGATTCTCCCCCGACACAGGCCGTTTCTCCGCTTTGCGTTCGAGGGGCGAGCATACCAGTACAAAGTCCTCCCATTCGGGCTCTCTCTGTCGCCCCGTGTATTCACCAAAGTAGTGGAGGGGGCTTTAAAACCCCTGAGAGAGAGAGGTGTGCGCATTCTCGCGTATCTGGACGATTGGCTAATAATAGCTCAAACACGTCAGACGCTGTGCGATCTCAGAGATTTAACTTTAAAACACCTCGCTCGTTTGGGTCTTCGGGTCAACTGGGAAAAGAGCAAGCTTTGCCCCGTGCAGAGAATCTCTTTTCTCGGTATGGAACTGGACTCGATCGATTTGACAGCTCGTCTAACAGAAGCGCGTGTACAGTCGATTCTGACTTGCCTGAATACGTTCAAGAGCAAGAGCGCGGTCCCGCTGAAACAATTTCAGAAGCTTTTGGGGCATATGGCAGCAGCCGCAGCTGTAACTCCGCTCGGACTGCTTCATATGCGACCGCTTCAGCATTGGCTTCACGATCGAGTCCCGAGGAGAGCGTGGCTGCGCGGCATTCACCGTGTTATCATTACACCTGCGTGTCGTCGCACTTTCACTCCGTGGTCAGACCGTGCGTTTCTCCGAGCCGGTGTGCCTCTGAGACAGGTCTCCAGGCACGCGATAGTATGCACAGATGCGTCAGACACGGGGTGGGGGGCCACGTACGATGGGCTTGCGGCTTCGGGGGTCTGGACGACACCCCAGCTGCATTGGCACATAAACTGCCGGGAAATGTGGGCTGTATATCTTGCGCTCGTCCGTTTCAGCAACGAATTACGGGGCAAAGATGTATTAGTTCGAACAGACAACACTGCGACCGTGGCGTACATCAATCGTCAAGGCGGTTTACGCTCGCGTCACCTGTCGCATCTCGCCCGTCACCTCCTCACATGGAGTCAGAAGAATTTGAGGTCTCTTCGTGCCATTTACATCCCGGGCACGCTCAATGTAGAGGCGGATGCGCTCTCTCGGGCTGCGCGTCCCGGCGAATGGCGACTCCACCCCATTGCGGTTCAGCAAATTTGGAGACGTTTCGGCAAAGCGCAGATAGATCTGTTTGCTTCCCCAGAGACGACCCATTGTCGCCTCTTCTATTAACTAGCCGACGACTCTCTATGCGTTTATGCATTGGCACAAAGCTGGCCGAGAAACATTCGCAAAAACGCGATCACTCCTGTGAGCCTCATTGCGCAAACCTTATGCAAAATCCGGGAGGACGAGGAGAGCGTGCTGTTGGTGGCACCGTATTGGACAACCAGGAGTTGGTTTCCAGAACTCTCTCTCCTCGCGACAGCCCCTCCGTGGAAGATTCCCCTGAGGAAGGACCGTCTTTCTCAACAAGAGGGCACATTATGGCACCCGCGCCCCTCCTGTGGAACCTCCATGTGTGGTCTCTGGACGGGGCACGGAGGATATGAGTGATTTACCGCAAGAGGTATCTAACACTATTGCTGCTGCGCGAGCGCCGTCTACGAGACAGGCTTACGCGCTTAAATGGAACCTGTTTGTCGACTGGTGTTCTTCCCGAAGTGAAGACCCCCGAGAATGCCCGATTAGTGTTGTGCTTTTATATCTCCAGCGTCGTTTGGAGAATAGGCTGTCACCATCCACTATTAAAGTCGATATCGCTGCGATATCAGCTCACCATTCACCCGTAAACGGTAGAACAGTGGGGCAGCACGACCTAGTCATTAGATTTCTCAGAGGCGCTCGAAGACTGAATCCTTCGCGTCCCCCCTCTATTCCTCCTTGGGACCTGTCCTTGGTGCTGAAATCACTCCAGGAAGCCCCATTCGAGCCTCTGCATAGTGTGAGTGTTAAATTTCTTACAATGAAAACTTTAACTCTCCTTGCTTTGGCTTCTGTTAAGAGGATAGGGGATATTCATGCATTTTCGGTCGATGAATCGTGCCTTCAGTTCGGGCCGGCTGCATCCAGCGTAACACTGAGACCCCGGCCCGGCTTTGTGCCCAAAGTTCCCACCACTCCTTTCAGAGATCAAGTGGTGAATCTCCAAGCACTGCCTTTGGAGGAGGCAGAACCAGCCATGGCTTTGTTATGTCCTGTTCGTGCACTACGTGTGTATATAGACAGGACGCAAAGTTTTAGGACCTCAGATCAGCTCTTTGTTTGTTACAGTGGTCAGCAGAAAGGAAAAGCTGTCACCAAGCAGAGGATGTCCCATTGGATTGTGAATACTATAGCCCTTGCATATCAAAAGCAGAATGTGCCTTGCCCATTTAATTTACGTGCCCACTCTACACGCAGTGTGGCATCATCTTGGGCACTGGCTCGCGGTTCCTCGCTAACAGATATTTGTAGAGCTGCAGGCTGGGCGACACCTAATACGTTCACAAGATTCTATAGTGTTCGTGTCGAACCGGTTTCCACTCGGGTTCTTTCTACTAACTAGTTAAGAATGCCGAGGGTCGGCTCGTGTGTCGGCTTGGAGCCTCTATTTTGGTGCTGCACATTTGCACCATTATGGAAGGCCATCGGGGCAAAAACGTCTAAAAAACTGTTTTTGCCTCTCCTCCACCGCCCTGATAGCTGGTGTTGCGGAGCATCCGCTGTCAACCTATCACTGATGTATTCTCTGTAAACCTGTGTAGGCTAGGCGTCCACATTTGTCCCCTACGTGGGGTTCATTTGTGTGTATAGTCCGTGGGGTTCTAATCCTCCACGTTTTTCCTTAGCAGAGCCTGCTCTGCATCTCTCAACATACCATGTATTGTTCAGAGACTTTATTTTGAGCAACCTGTCGGTTGTTTCATATATTTTTATGTCATCCATTTAACCTTCTTAGGGGATGGCTTCCGCAGTGTTCTAGCTCCGCTCAGTTTAGACGCTTCTCCCAGTTCGCTGCTTCACTATCGTGGGTTAAGGAACAGGTAGTGACCGGCCTTCTGCATTTCGCCTTAGGTTCCGCCCCTTTATGTGGAGGGCGGAGGGCTTTTGCAGGCACTGGAAGGGTTCAGCTGCAGTGGCGTTTTGGTAGGGATTCCCAATTCGTCGGTCACGACGTGACGTCGTAGTGACCGACTGAAAGGGAACGTCTCGGTTACGTATGTAACCCTCGTTCCCTGAAGGAAGGGAACGGAGACGTCACGTCCCGTCGCCACAGTTTGCTGTTCCATTGCTGTTCAGGCCGGGCACTGTTGCTCGGCTTCTCAGCAATAATATAGCTGATTTGGTATTATGCACCTGCGCCTTATATACGCACCTGGCGGGGCGGCGCCGGCATTATGCAAATACCTGCATGCAAAGTTCATTGGCGTTTCTGATAGTTCTCGAAGTAGATAGGTCACCCGCGAAGCGGTTCCCAATTCCCAATTCGTCGGTCACGACGTGACGTCTCCGTTCCCTTCCTTCAGGGAACGAGGGTTACATACGTAACCGAGACGTTTTTCAGTAAGGTTTTTAGGAAGCAGACAGTAAAGGAGTATTTTATCATCATTAGTTTAAATGAAACTGAGGTAGAGCAGAAGAAGTCAAAAGGTGAGGTTTAGGAAGGAGAAAGAAATTCCCGGCTCAGCTTGCATTTCATTCATCCCAAAGGCAAATAGTGAGACTTCCTCTCTCCTTTTTCACACACAGAGATGACCTTGGAGTTGATAGGATAGCAGGCAGAATCTGACAGCGGCATGCCATGGGAGTATTTTATGTAATGCTGTGGGACTTTGATGGGTTATAGTGTTACAGTACTGCATAAGTAGATACCGATGGTTCAAACTGAACTCTGATTAAAGTATACACAGACTGCATATCTCATAACACAGGATGATGAGGGACAACGTTCAGTTTGGGTCAAAGTCTTCTTGACTAAAGACGGTCAACAAGGAGACTTTGGGACAGATTTCCTAACAGGAATGCTACTATGCTACTGTATGGTGCAGAGGTAGGCAAGGTCGGTCCTCGAGTGCCGATGTCCTGCAGATTTTAGCTTCAACCCTGATAAACCCTCGTCTACCTGGAGTTTTCAGGTGACTCTTTAGACCTTGTTTAGCTTGTTCAAGAGTGCTTGATTAGAGTTGAAGCAGGACATCGGCACTCCAGGGCCAACTTTGCCTACCCCTGGTATAGTGCATACTTTTGACTTTTTTCTGTATATCACCTGCAAAAATGTTTACTCCCATCTGAGCGTTATTAAATTGTGCTTTCACACTACTTTGCCCTGTTTAGTAAATTGGCTCTTTGAGTTGATTCTCATACCACGTATTTTTTTGTCACATTCAATCATTTCAATTTCCCATAAGATTTTGAGGTGTAATAGAGACCAAAAGGAAAAAATCTCAGAGAGCCTGTTGTCATCCTGAGGGCACCGAACTTAACAGATAGTCTTCAAAAGTGCAATTTAGACTCGTGAAACTTCTCATCTCAAAGTCTGGAGCCTTGAGGGTGTAAAAGAGTACCGAACTTAAAGTAAAAACATACAAATTTGTCATTCCCATCAAAACATCAAAGAGAGCAAAACATGAAATTTATCTCGCACTAATGCCACTGTACTGTAGTTTCAGTCAAACTGTCTCTAGGGCAGGGGTGTCAAACTCTTTTTAGACTGAGGGCCGGATGGTAAATAAAGTCACAGGCCGGATAATCTTTTTAAACCTTAGTGTGCTGAAAAATGCGTTAGCCACTTTTCTCGGCACCTGCTTGGCAAAGGGCCATGCCCACAGAAACATTTATTTAAATCCCCATTAATATAATTATTTGATTGTAAAGTGAAACACAATGTTACTAAAATCCTAATAAAATGCAAAACATTACATCATTAATTAGCTGAACGTGGGCTTAAGACGGAATGTATACGTCTGTTTAGCAATGCTTTCATATCATTCTTGAAGTTTAAAAAAGAAGCATGTTGTACAAATGAACACTGCATTCAAAGCTACTTTTGTGAGTTGCTGTCCTAGAAAAGCGAATTTTAATCGCAATCAGTTATTATATTGTAATGACTTAAAGCATGCACATTTATTAAATGAGATCATTACAGGGGTTACAGAGGAGGTAGGACAGAATAGCCAAAATTTTCTGCATTTCCAAAGTTTCAACATCTTTCCCCACACGGCAACCGGTTGTTTGAACTGTAACAGCATTCCCAGGAGGAACGAGAACTAACTCTGTGAGGTGGAATGATGAATTGTCGGTTTGTTTGGACAGACACATCGTAAATATTGACTATTGAAACAATTTTACATTTCCTGCAGTCCTCACGTCGTCCACATGTTCCACGACACGTTCTGACAGCTCCGGCCATTCCCAATTCATTCTGTTTGTGTCAGTCAGGTGGCCAAGAGGCCCAGCTGCTCTGCAGACCTGCTTCTGCTGGTGCCGGCACCACGTGCTAACTGCCATAGCGGCCAGGTGCTTTTCGTTTGGAAGCTAACTCTCTCCAGAGACTCTCAAAGAGGTTACGCTAGCTCTCACCTGCGCTAATTGGTCCTTCAGGGAAAAAGGTGTAAGCAGACATGCTACATTGCTTTACCCTTTCTTTTGATCGATGCCTGACACGTAAACATCCGGACAACTTGTGTACGTGCTAGACGTAGCATCTCTGATTTGTTTCATTCTGACACGTGCAGTTTTCACCGTTGAGTAGCTAAAAGTGGTGACGCTAACATAATACCACTTGACATTATGTAACCCAGCTACTTTATCCAACGTTTCACAGCGTAGAGGCACGAAGAGCTACACCGCGGTTGCACTGCACATGCTACTAAGAACATTTATGTTTACTTTCACATACAAAGCATTGGGAAGTTTGTTTGTTTGGACAGTTCAGTTAAATGTACTATAGCGTAACCATATTATAATAGTTACCATGCCTAAATACCTAAACAATGTTAGCGATTTGTATTAGCAGCTTGACTATTTTGAAATTGCATCTGGTTAAGGTACAAGCTATTTATAACTTATAAATTAGAAATGTTGATATTTTGTTCACATAACCTGAACATAACACACATGATTGGAGTGACAAAGGTAGGCCACATATAAATACACAATGCTCAGTGCATGCCTCGGTACAGTAATCATCCCTCGAGTTGATGATTTCATTTATTTATTCATGATTTCATGGTAGACTTGTATTAGATCTTGTTCACATCTGGAATTGCGTCAGTCTCCAACTTAACCTTCGATGAACCACTAAACATAAATAACCGCTCATCAACACAATTTTTGTGTACACAGATTTGTCAAGTCACAGAGATGGATACAATTGAAATTTAGTTATTTCAATGGCAATAAAATGTACTCACAGTTCACTGAGGAAGTGTAGATTGCGGAAACCATTGGGCTGGATCTCGCTGATGTTGTTCATGCTGAGATCCCTAAAATCAGAGAGAGGAAACAAGGGTCAGCGGCAATGACAATGATATCAGTTACATTATTTATGAAAGCTGTCTTTGGGTAAAACTGGAAGAGGTCAGCCTACATATTTATGATTTTGAAGGATGGAAACCCAAATCCGTTTTTAATAAACAGTTAGATACACATGTGTCTATTATTTAGATGATCTATATCCCGATGACAATATAATGATATTCTTGCACACTAGTTTAACAAATGTAACTATTTTAACAGCACGTGCTGAACAACCATGTATTTTGCTTTAAGTGAAACTTCTGACAAATGAATAAAAATTCTCTAAACAATTTTGTTACTTTTAATGACAAGTAATGTCCTCCTCATTTACCAGCAACAATCCAGTTGAATGTAAGATTTTGTTCAGCAGAAGCCTCTATTCTGTTTAAATTATGTTTATCGTAGATTGAAGTGTTGGGTGCACTCACACTAAGGGCGCACTCACACTATCCAAACCATGCCGTTAGACGATAGTATCGTGACATAATCAAGCAACCCTAGCTCTGACTTTCCTTGCACTAGAGAGGTTGTTAGCGCGCAGAGAGTTAAAACCAGCGAGTGTGTTTTTCCTGCTCCCTGGCACGCAGGAAATTTTACAGCACCTGGGCTTTAAATGACGCACTCAGATTAATGGCATCCGTTTTAAGAAGGTTGCGGTTGTGACAGTGTTGCCCTTGCTTCTTTTTGTCCATGAATCAAGTGACTTGTCATAAATTAGTCAAAAATTAACAAATAAATAAATTAGTAAAGTATTGCCCCGCCCCCTGATACTAAGAAAGGACTTGCGTTCTTGTGGACACCAGCAACCTTGGAAGAACGAGCTTGGAAGGACATAAGAACAGACAATGCATCTTTGTGAGAATTGAAATGTGCTGTGATCTTCCTGTCCACCAATCAAGTGACTTGTCATAAATGAGTCAAATATTAACAAATAAATAAATTAGTAAAGTATTGCCCCACCCCCTGATACTAAGAAAGGACTTGTGTCTTGTGGACACCGGCAACCTTGGAAGAATAAACTTGGAAGGACGTAAGGACAGTAAATGCATCTTTGTGAGAATTGAGATGTGCTGTGATCTTCCTGTCCACCAATCAAGTGACTTGTCATAAATAAGTCAAAAATGAACAAATAAATAAATTGGTAAAGTATTGCCCCGCCCCCTGATACTAAGAAAGGACTTGCGTTCTTGTGGACACCGGCAACCTTGGAAGATAGGACTTGGAAGGACATAAGAACAGCAAATGCATCATTGTGAGAATTGAGATGTGCTGTGATCTTCCTGTCCACCAATCAAGTGACTTGTCATAAATGAGTCAAATATTAACAAATAAATAAATTAGTAAAGTATTGCCCCGCCCCCTGATACTAAGAAGGACTTGCGTTCTTGTGGACACCGGCAACCTTGGAAGAATGAACTTGGAAGGACGTAAGGACAGCAAATGCATCTTTGTGAGAATTGAAATGTGCTATGATCTTCCTGTCCACCAATCAAGTGACTTGTCATAAATGAGTCAAATATTAACAAATAAATAAATTAGTAAAGTATTGCCCCACCCCCTGATACTAAGAAAGAACTTGCGTTCTTGTGGACACCGGCAACCTTGGAAGAATAAACTTGGAAGGACGTAAGGACACCAAATGCATCTTTGTGAGAATTGAGATGTGCTGTGATCTTCCTGTCCACCAATCAAGTGACTTGTCATAAATAAGTAAAAAATGAACAAATAAATAAATTAGTAAAGTATTGCCCCGCCCCTGATACTAAGAAAGGACTTGCGTTCTTGTGGACACTGGCAACCTTGGAAGAACGGACTTGGAAGGACGTAAGGACAGCAAATGCATCTTTGTGAGAATTGAGATGTGCTGTGATCTTCCTGTCCACCAATCAAGTGACTTGTCATAAATAAGTCAAAAATGAAGAAATAAATAAATTAGTAAAGTATTGCCCCGCCCCCTGATACTAAGAAAGGACTTGCGTTCTTGTGGACACCGGCAACCTTGTAAGAACAAACTTGGAAGGACGTAAGGACAGCAAATGGAGAATTGAGATGTGCTGTGATTTTCCTGTTGGTTACGGACCTTCTCAGCATATTTTAATTGAATTTAACATGGCAACATTCATAAAATGAATACCATTGTTTACATTATTTATCAACACTGTTTTATTGAATGTTATTTTGCCATTTTAATAATCCTACCCTCCACCGCCACTTTCAGAGTGTTCTTGTAGCAGCTAGGAGGCTGCTCAGGTTGCAGCAACAGTACAATTTGTCCAGTTATAAGTTGTTCTATCACTGAAATAATTTTAGAGACATTATTTAAAGGTAAAAAAACTACATAGTCTTGCTTTAAAATGCTACTTAATATTTTCACATTTATTGAAATCCATTATTAAGTTGTCCTTACTCAAAATATCAGTTAGTTCAATAAACTTACAAAAAGTAGTTGGAAAATGTTGCCTAAGACCAAAGATTGCTAATAAGATATACCCTAAATGATTTATATCTAATGTTTGACCATTAGACACAACTACATTTTGTGATACATTAACAGACATATTTCAAATAACGAAATGCATTGTGGGGAACTTGCTGCCCAAACAAGTCACCTCCCAAAACATCCTCAATGCAAGGATTTTATGTGAACTTGGCTTGGTGTGAATTTTAAATTAACAATACATGGGCCGCGTCTGATGACTTTTCACAAGAACGCAAGTACAGACAAGAACGCATATTGAGAAACGGCATGATCATGCTCCAAGATGGGGAATTATTTGAAATAAAACTGGAATTGCACATTATTAAAAGAGACTGGAAAGATTTGATATGCTTGTCCAACCTCTAAAGAACTTCACAATAATCCTCCTTCTGAAATTCATTTAACTTTTACTGTAATCAAAATGAAAAAGCGCACAATATTGATTATACTCATCAAACAATTACGAGTAATCCATACAGCCGTTCTCACATTTCAAACGAAAATCCTGCCTGCTCCAGTTGCCTGGCTTCAAAAACCGAGCAACTCTTGATTACAACATATGAAATCTGGCTTTGTTATTTTTTATTATGCGTGCCGCTCTCAATTTCCCATTTCATTAATTAATGAACTCCAGAGCCGGAATTAGCCTTGAGATTGTGACAGACTAACCTGTCTCGACGAGGCGAAAGATATCTGGTGTCTACAAATGCTTTGTGTTATCAGCTGGCCCGATTGCGATTCAATTTAATCAATAGTAATAGATTATACAAGCTCCTCAGATCTAGACAGCTCCTTCAGTTAGTGACCTGGACAATCTCCGGGTCGTTTGATGAGAGACTCGGACTTTGACGATTTCCAGCCGACCAAAGCAGCCAAGACCC
Source organism: Misgurnus anguillicaudatus (assembly GCF_027580225.2). NCBI lineage: Eukaryota > Metazoa > Chordata > Actinopteri > Cypriniformes > Cobitidae > Misgurnus > Misgurnus anguillicaudatus. Next base: position 6,801,890 of record NC_073349.2, read on the forward strand.
ATCCGAATGAAACATATGCACTTTCATATCAAAGAAAACCCACACCTGCACATTTTACCATCCATCTGAGAGGAAGAGTGGAAAAAAAACCTTTCCAGTCTGAATTATTGTTCAACAGATGTAATTTCCTCCATGGTTTGTAGTAAGTGTGTACAGATGTTCTCTGCCTTCAAACTAATCAAACCATCTTCATCATCTTCATATTTTGTGTCCTTGTCTTTCAAGAGACAGTTCGAAGTCAGATATATTTATTTTTGCCCTTGTACTCTACAATAATCATAATAAAAAAATGACATAAGCTACTAAAATGTACATATAAGACACATACAGTAAGAATTCATAGGATGTTTCAGGTTTCTAATGCACTTTTACATCATATGTAATGATCCTGAACAGATTTATTTAAGCTAAAATAACCAAAAAAGTGCTTATTTTATGGAAGAAAAGTAATCATATGTTTATGAATTAAATGAATAAGATTATTGAAAAGTATTAATGAAATACTGTCACGTCTGTTATTCTTTCCAACGAACGCCCAAGATGGTTTGATATTATAGGCACATCAAGAAACAAGTTGTGTCTGTACCTCTCCAAGTTATTTGAAGTTTTTGACACGTTCCTCAACCTACAGCTGTAATAAAATATTCAAACCAAGAAGGGTGCCACTTCATAGGCATAACACAGCTGCGGTGTTGTTATAGTGGTTTCGCTGCAAAAATGTCAACCTTGAACATATGAGCTTAAAAATTTTAGCAAGGTTTTCATGTAGCCACTTTAAACTCTTGAGGCTGCGCGCGCTGACATTGATGCAACCGAACTGCAACGTTACTTCATTCGTGGTCCCCGGAGGCCTGGAACAGCCAAAAGGGCAGCTTCTCATAACCGTAGACCACCAGGCTTGAGAGGATAAACTGAAATGTCTGAAAATATTCATCATATACACTTTGATACTTCACTGTTTATTTGTTTTGTCGGCGTGTCAACCGTGACAAGGTGAAAAGCTAATTTGCTGAAGATGAGGGCTGGAAAACTTCACTCAGAAACAGAGACGAAATGAGTTGACCTGACCACCACTGTTTTCCACAGACATGGTGGCATGGAATGCAGTCAACACAAACCTGTTAAACCGGAGGGAATATTTAGGTTTTGAGCTACTCAAAATATCGCACACTACAGTTGGTATTTATGACCTAATAAGCATTTGAACATTGAGCGTGTTGACTGCTGGCCCACAGCACCTACACGAAATGGCCAGAAGCCGTATCACTTACTTGAAATCAGAAAGTAGAAAGAACGCAGAAAGTCTCACTGTTTATCAGAAGCTACCCTGAACAAAGAAAACAGCTAAGCTACCCTCTAAAAAAGCAAGGCAAAAAAAAATATATTTCTCTGGGCAAAAATATTTTAATAAATGAAAAGTTTGGTTCCAAAACAAAATAAATCTATTTTGACTAATTTCAGTAAAAACGTGTTTTCTATATACCAAGAAAGTGACAAGATAAAACTACTATTTTCTGTTTCAAACTTTCACATGGCATCTTAAGGTTATAAAAACATAAAAATTTCAAATCCATCATTTGAATTTCAAAGATTTATTATAAAAACTGATCATTTTGTGGAAAATGCAATATTTTACTTCCTGCTCTGCTACTGTTCGGACGCTTTTGCTTACTGCTCTGCGCTTTGCTCTATCGCTTTTATATTTTATCTTATAATTTTAACTTCAGCAAATCAGCATAGTGCTCAAACAACAAAGCTTGGCATCAACGTCAATTTACAAACTTTCGGGACTGGAGGATTACAAAAAAGTGGAATTTTTCATCCGTCTAGCCTCCCACCGCCATCAGCTTACATTCCAGAAGGAAAAACACAGCTGCCTTCATTGAAAAGGATAAGAAAAAGGAATGCCTCATCAACAATCTACTTGCTGCACAAACTGCCACAGACTTTTACAAAGGATTGCTGTTCTTGAAACAAAGTTACTTACAGGACTACCAAACCAGACGGAACACACAACAGAGCTTCGTCATCATGGACGCCCTCAGCAAACAGCCGGTGAGTCCCATAAATCTAATGATCAACACACTAATCAATGGTACAAACAGGGAGCAAGACCCAAAATCACTCAAGAAATCAGACTGTCACGAGCATCACATTTTGCCGCAATAGCTTCCTCTACCCCAGATACAGCTAGGACAAGGATTGCAAACACTGACTTTCTACCACCACCTATACATCTTGAGAACAGATTTGAAGTATTAATGAATATGAGTGAGGAATCCCCAAATGTGATAAATGTGACTAAACACCGATCAAATCAGCCAGCAGCTAACACTGATGCTACCTGCCGCTCAAGATCGAGCAGACAGCGGCACGAGCCCAGAACTCTGATATTAGGTGACTCAATAATCAGAAACTATAGCAACAGAGACTCAACTACGTGCTGCCTTCCACAAGCAACCGTTTCTGATGTAAACAGGGAACTTAAGAACATTCTGATGAAACATAAGACTGTAAATCGAGTTGTCATTCATGTAGGGAAGAATGATATTCACAAAGAGCAATCTGAACTCCTTAAGAGGGATTTCAACAAACTTTTTGAAACACTCAGAACAGTAAAAGCTCAGCCGTTCATCAGTGGACCACTTCCAGCAAGAGGAACAAATAGGTTTTCACGTTTGCTTGGACTTAATACATGGCTGCAAAAAACCTGCAACATAAAAGGATTGAACTTTATCAACAACTTCAATCTTTTCTGGAGTCAGAGACAACTATTTAAACAGGATGGCATCCACCCAAACAGGCTGGGTGCAAGAGTTCTAAAGGACAACATCTATTTCTCCCTTCATCATCCTTCAGCAGTGTGTGCCAATCCACTCAACCTGAATGGCACACACACACCTGGACAGAGTATGAATGACCACAGGACTTCTTTCCAGCACCTGAATGGACATGATGTTGACGTATCCCACAAGGACAGAGATAACACCACTCAGCCACAACAACCACTGCTCATGGACACAATCTCAGCTGAGTCCTGCCCACAGAGCTTACTACAGTCAGACTGTGTCAGATTAGAACGGCTCCAAGATTCAGCACCCAAGGACGACTTTCTGGAAAACAGCCAGGGAAACCAGGACAACATATCACAGCCTCCGGTCACATCAGAACAACAGGACTCCTCACTAGATATGTCATTCCTCTCTCCAGCATCCCCGCTTTTGACCTTCTCCGGAAAAATGGAGGAACTGGTTTATGCTGGAACTAAACTATCCCACTCTATTGCTGCAAGCCCACAGATTTCAACCAGAAAACAGCAAGCCCCAAAACCACCAAAGCCAGTGGGCCCAGTTCCCCCTCCTCGTCCTGTGAGAGCTCTTCGGTCTCTGACACAACGCCAAGGCACACACCCTCCTCCATCTGCTGTAGGTGAACCAAAAACAACTGATAATGGCTCTCAGTGATGTGTGTCGGGTTCCTGCTATGAGAATACTAAAACTTTTATCAAATGTTTACAAAAGCAGGAACTCAGTGTGCCTATATCTTTCTCTATTTCTGTTTTAGTACATGATATGAAAGTGTAATGCTAGATCAAATCGTGTGGCAAATCAATCTAATCTGCTGCCTGTGACTTGTCAAACTAAGATCTCTGTTAGGGAAAAAAAATGTACTATTAAGTTAGCACTGTTAAATATCTGTTCACTTAAAAACAAATCACTTCTAGTCAGCGACTTAATAGCCACAAACAACCTGGATTTTATGTTTCTAAATGAAACATGGCTAGAAGAAAGCTACAGTGCAACAGTCCTTAATGAAACAGCCCCTCCTAACTTTACCTATTTGAGTTTTTGCAGAGCTGCTAGGAGGGGTGGAGGTCTTGCTGCTCTTTTTAAAGATGTCTATCAATGTAAGCAAGTGTCATTTGGGAATTACCCGTCTTTTGAACATCTAGGTATTGTGTTGAAAGGTACCCCACGCATTCTACTGATCATTATTTACAGGCCCCCAAAATACTCTCCAGCATTTGTTGAGGACTTTACAGAACTGTTATCAATGATTTCCTCAGAGTTTGACTGTTTTGCTATTGCTGGAGATTTTAACATTCACATAGATAAGCCAGAAAGCATTATGACAAAAGATGTCACAGCTGTTTTAAATACTTTTGATCTGACTCAACATGTACATGGACCCACACACAATCGTGGACACACTCTAGATTTAATTATCAGTAAGGGTGTAAACATTTCATCAGTTGTTATTAAGGATGTAGCACTGTCTGATCATTTCTGTATTTTCTTTGATATATTAATCTCTCCTACTATTGAAACTAGATCTGTGTCTGTCAAAAAGAGATCCTTAAATGAGAACACCAGTGTGCTATTTATGAAGGCTATATCTTTAACACCAAGCATATCTGCAGACTCTGTTGATTTTCTCCTTGATTCCTTTAATTCGAAAGTTAAGAGTGTAATCGATGATATTGCTCCTGTAAAAGTCAGGAAGAAGAATGGCAGGCAAAAATCACCTTGGAGAAACTCAACAGAGGTGCAGAATATGAAGAGACAATGCAGAAAAGCTGAGCGCATGTGGCGGAAGACAAAACTTGTAGTCCATTATAATATCTATAAAGACAGCCTTCGTGCTTTCAGTGTGGAACTAGGCAAAGCTAGACAGACTTTCTTTTCAAATATTATAAACAAAAACATTAATAACACACGCACTCTTTTTGCTACTATAGAGAGACTAACAACCCCCCCAAGTCACATTCCAAGTGAAATGCTCTCAGACAGCAAATGTAGTGAGTTTGCTAACTTCTTCTCTGAGAAAATCAATAATATCAGAAAGGTGATCAGCACATCCTTGAGCTGCGCCGGGGTCAGACAAATCAGACCACAACATCAGAAAGTAGTTACGATGTCTGATTTCGAAGCAGTTGATGGTAAAATTTTGGAAGAAACAGTAAAACATCTTAAAACATCAACCTGTGCCCTTGACACACTCCCAACATCTTTTTTCAAAAGTGTCCTTAACTGTTTAGAAGCAGATCTCCTAAAAGTGGTAAATTCATCACTTCACTCTGGGACTTTTCCAAAGTCCCTTAAAACTGCAGTTGTTAAGCCCCTCCTGAAAAAGAGCAACCTAGATAACACTGTATTGAGCAACTACAGACCAATCTCAAATCTTCCTTTCATAGGCAAGATCATTGAAAAAGTTGTTTTCAATCAGCTGAACAAATTCTTAATTTCTAATGGTTACTTTGACATTTTTCAATCTGGTTTTAGACCACACCACAGTACAGAGACAGCGCTCATAAAGATAATAAATGATATTCGCCTCAACACAGACACAGGCAAACTATCAGTGCTGGTGCTACTCGACCTCAGTGCTGCTTTTGACACTGTCGATCACAACATACTTCTTGACAGGCTGGAAAACTGGGTCGGACTTTCTGGGGTGGTCCTGAAATGGTTCAAGTCATACTTAGAAGGGAGAGGTTATTATGTAAGTATAGGTGGCCATAAATCTGAGTGGACATCCATGACATGCGGAGTCCCGCAAGGCTCAATTCTTGCGCCACTCCTGTTCAACCTGTATATGCTCCCACTAAGCCAAATAATGAGAGAGAACAAAATTGCCTATCACAGTTATGCAGACGACACCCAGATCTACTTAGCTCTATCCCCTAACGACTATAGCCCCATTGACTCCCTGTGCAAATGCATTGATGAAGTTAACAGTTGGATGTGCCAAAACTTTCTTCAGTTAAACAAAGAGAAAACTGAAGTAATTGCGTTTGGAAACAAAGATGAAGTTCTCAAGGTGAATGCATACCTTGACGCTAGGGGTCAAACAACTAAAAATCAAGTCAGGAATCTTGGTGTGATTCTGGAGTCTGACCTTAGTTTCAGCAGTCATGTCAAAGCAATAACTAAATCAGCATACTATCATCTCAAAAATATCGCAAGAATTAGATGCTTTGTTTCCAGACAAGACTTAGAGAAACTTGTGCATGCTTTCATCAACAGCAGGGTGGATTATTGTAATGGCCTCCTCACTGGCCTTCCCAAAAAGACCATTAGACAGCTCCAGCTCATTCAGAACGCTGCTGCCAGGATTCTGAGCAGAACCAGAAAATATGAACATATCACACCAGTCCTCAGGTCGCTACACTGGCTACCAGTTACATTTAGGATTGATTTTAAAGTATTATTAATGGTATATAAATCACTCATTGGACTAGGACCTCAATACATTGCTGATATGCTCATTGAATACAAACCTATCAGATCACTCAGATCATTAGGATCACATCAGCTAGAAATACCAAGGGTTCACTCAAAGCAAGGAGAGTCAGCTTTTAGCTTTTATGCCAGTCGCAGCTGGAACCAGCTTCCAGAAGAGATCAGATGTGCTCCAACAGTAGTCACATTCAAATCCAGACTCAAAACACATCTGTTTAGCTATGCATTTACTGAATGAGCACTATGCTGCGTCCGAACTGATTGCACTATATTATATATGCACTATTTTAATTATTTTCTATTTCTCTTGTTTTTATTCTTATTTTTAACTGTTTTATACTTTTATTCCTGTTTTATTCTTTTTCACACATTTAAACAGTTTTTATTAAAATCACATTTATTTTCTTTTAATTGATATTTCAAATTCATGTATCTTTGATTTTTGTTTTCTCATTTCTATGTAAAGCACTTTGAATGACCTTTGTGTATGAAATGTGCTATACAAATAAACTTTGCCTTGCCTTGCCTTGCCTTGCCTAAATACATGAAACGTTTTTTTTTTCAAAATGCTATAAATCTATTGAATCAATATATAAATCTGCTTTCATCTTTGCCATGTTATATTCATTTAGTTGAAAAAAACATTAATGGCATAAATCAAAACACTAACTTTGTCATATTAATAACATTGCTGCCGTTATCCTTGGGACGTCGTCGCTGAACTTTTTTCACAACGATCAGCTGTAAAATGTTTTGGTCCTGTTCGATTTACATTGGCTTTGAGTAAAATAATGTAAAGTTTTTTATAGGATTATGACAAAAGCTTGATGCTGTTGGGAGAACAAGCAACAGCCAACATTTTTCTGTGTCCCGAGTGCATCTCACGTAAATTATTCGATGTTAATGGCTTACGTTTCTTCTCGGCCAAAAAAACACCACAGGTTTATCAATGCTATCGAAGTATTATTTCGTTTTTGTTTGTTTGTTGATCACAAAGTAGATGAGGAAAACTAGGAATCTGTGTGTATTTAACGCCTTGCCATTATTGTTTACAATGCTTGGAATGGTGCACTGTGATTTGTTGAGAATGACGACTGGCGTTTATCGCGTTTTGGGAAAAAGGGGGAAAAGATGACAGAATAAAATGGCGGATCAAGTTACTAAAAAAGTAATTAATTACTTGTTACTAATTACATCTTCAATCGTCTAATTAGATTACGGTTCAAATTACTCTCTTTAAAAAGTATTTAATTACGTTTTACTTTTAAAAGTATTTAAACTACTTTGCCTCAATATAATCCTAATTACTGCTTATTAATACTTATTAAAGTGGTTGTTAAGTTTAAGTATTGGTAGGAATTGGGTTAAGGGTGTAGAATAGGCATTAATCAGGCAGAATTTTTGCAGAATCAGGCATTAATATGTGCTTTTTAAGTACTAATAAACAGCAAATATCTCTCTAGTGATATTTATGCTAATAACCAACCAGTTAATAGTGGGAATTGGAAACTACACAAGAGAGTTAATATTATTCTTATTAACTCCCTGGGGACCAAAAACATGGAACATGTTTTCTCCTTATCATGGCAGAATCAACTTAAAATACTCCATCATTAATAATCATATTATCAATAATTATATTGTTAACTTCTTAATAAACCACAAACAAACATGTATACATTTATTTTATCCTCACATTCTTTACTGTAGTTCCCTCTCACATTCCTGCCTAAAGGCTCATTATGCAGCTTATTATGCGAGTCTTTTGTTTGCTCAGCTGTCAATCAATCCTTCTCACATACGGCACCTCTAAACAAAAAATATATAGATGAATTTCTAAATCAATATATTGTTTTATGTGAATGAGTAGGCAGAATGATTTTCACATCATTTTAAAGAAAAAACTCTAAACTACTAGATTCTGTTTAGAAAAGTCTTGTTAAAACATGTTTTGTGGACTTATATCAATGACTTAAAAATTTAGCTTTTTCAAAAACCACGCATACATTTTTTTTCTCAAAAATACAAACATGTACATACATGTTGCTCATATAATATTGTAGCCCAGTTTGTGCTTAACACAGTGTTATGAGACTTTTGCCATTATTATGTTTAAAGCAACTGAAAAAAGACCAAATCTAAGAGCATGTCACAACCTCTGCCAGTGTCCCAAAATGGTCGGACCCCAGAGGGTTAACTCACCAAATTATTTAAGGTGAAAAGGATACATAAGAAACATGTATTTTAACATTAGACTTTGTTGAATCCACTATTGTATCATATATAATTGTTATACCGTCCATACACAGTATTTAGTTAAGGGGTTCACATACTTTTTCTTAAAAGGACAGAGTAAAAAGAGTAAAAGTATTTAATGCATTTCTGTAAGACATCATCAATGGTAAGGCGCTAAATGCTATTTAGTGCGGTGAATCTCTATTAATAACATGTTTTATAAGCAGTAAATTCTAGTGCCACTTCAGGATTAGTAGATTGTTTTAGCAGGGAGGTACCAACAGTTTAAGCACGGTGTAGAAATAAACAACATACCGTAAGCTTTCTTTTGTTGCATAGAGGCACAGATTCTTTGGCATGTGTGTTTACATGATGTAAATTCTAATGCATGAAAATCAAGAAACCCACTGATTGTCATAATATCAACAAATAACCGTATCCAAGGGTATCAGGGCCAGCCAAATAATTTTGTAATATTGGGTCAGAGGTCCGCCTGACCTCAACTCTCTGGTGAACATGCGTATGCCTGTAGTTTATAAAGTTTTAAATATGATTTCTTACAGAAGCCTATTGCTATGCCTCAGAAGACATTTTAATACTTGTATGGATTAGTTTTTGATGGATGGATGTGCTTTTTGGAGCTTTTAAAAAAGGACACTATGCGATGCCATAATAAAGCTGAAAAGAGCTTTAACTGTGTTTGGCTAAAAGAAGAAAGTCGTAAACACCTAGAATGGCTTAAGGGTGGGTAAAATGTGGAGCGATTTTCATTTTTGCATGAACTATTCCTTTTAAGGCGGGGTGCATGATTTTTGAGAAACGCTTTGGAAAAGGGAGTCGGGCCGAGTACCAAAACACACTTATAGCCAATCAGCAGTAAGGGGCGTGTCTACTAACCGACTTTGTTGCCTGGGTTGCGTATTTGTGGGGTGGGTCTATCAAAAGAAGGTCCAGATTCTATTGGGGTAGAGGTGTGTTTGTTTAGGTGATTTCAAATGTCAACATTGGCTTTCAGAGATTGTGCACCCCGCCTTTAGTAGGCTACATAGAGATCGACCTTCAATTGGGAGTATTGACCCTGTCCTAAACAGCACACTTTTCCCAAATGGCACCCTAATCACTCATGTTCTTCCTGCAAGTGCACACATTCATTTGACGATCGGAAAGAAGCTCGCACAAGTGTGTGGGCTCAGGGAAAGTGTGGGGGCACCTAGTGACCAAAAAAGGGTGCACCATATGAATCCCTTTAAAACCAAAAAATAGGACACCCTATGACCTTGTGGACTTTACAGACATGCACACGTGCGGCCATTGAAAGTCTACGAAACCACATGCAGAGACAACCACATATCCACATCTATAGGTGGGGTGCATCCCAAACAGGTCGACCTATTACAACAATTATTTTACTATCAACTATTACATCACTCTTTTTTGTGCTAATGTTTTGTGACCCTGCCTGAAAACCCAGCTGAAGTATTTTTTGTGATTTACTGTTTTCTACATGAAATCAATATAATATAAAGAACATTCTGTGAATAATCTTTTTTTTATAGTTATGTTTTTGCGTCATTTTTGCCTTTTAGATAGATAGTATGAGAGGACAGGGTGGACAGAGGGGTACAGGTGGTAAAGGACCTCGAGCCAGGATTCAAACTCGGATCACAGAAAGTGCGTCTGCACCATATGTCGGAGCACTGCCCATTACACCATTGGGTCCAACATGTGAATAATCTTTAATATATTCATCATATCTTTAATATTTAGTTGGAAAGATCATGTCAAAGATTTAAATAAAATTTTGATGTTCCTAATCTGATAATTAGATTATAAGACTTTAGCCTGGATTACACAGGCAGGGTCACTTTTTTTTGCACAACTACATCTCTGTTTTGTAAATATTTTTGTAATGGACAATTTTTGCCTTTGTTGCTTTAGTATGCAATATAAACCCTTGCTGCTGACAACATTAAACCAATTCAACGTGTGGGAAGTCTCAGTTCTTTCAGCACTTTATGCAACACATGCTATTTTATTGCAATAATTACGATTAATGAAAACTTGCCATGGTGTGCAGCCAAACGTGCAGTGCTGATCTAACACATTCGGGAGTGTTTTCAGAAAAAAGCCTATCATGTTGATCACACTGCAACCACTGCAATCAAGAATATAGATATTTTTAATTAGCGAAAGGCAGATGTGACGACTGCATTCCATGTCCCAGCAATGTGCTTCAAAGACCAAAGGAAATAGCTGGCAGTCATGTTTCAAGCTACACACATGAATCTTGATGATTATTGCTGTTATTATTAAAAGTACTTATGGCACGAGTCATAGGGGCTTTTGTTTATAAGACTTGTCCCTTTTGCATGCCCTGCGGGAGATGACATTGGGGTTGTGTCGCAATCCTGTGCCACGTGCACATGTGAGATGTTTGATGCACAGCCTTCAGAGTGATGATACTCATAAACGTCAACACGTGCAATGAAGACTTTATTACTTCCAAACAGCTGCAGCCTTTCTCCTTCTCTGCATGTCTCTCTTGCTTTTATCATAGACTAACATGGTGTTCTCTGTTGCCTTTGTCTTAAGCAGGGCAAGGAAATAAAACGATAAAAAATATGTCTGCTTTTAAAACACGGTATGTAAATAAAATATTAAAAAATATAAACCTGTGAATACATTAAAGTCTGTAAGATAAAAGATTATATTTCTATTAGTATAGAATTTCAGGTATATAATCCAACATACGGTCAGAAAAATAGTCAACAAACAAGCTGTTGTTACTGGTGCAGTACACTCTAAAAATAAACGGTGCTAAATAGCACTAAAAGTGGTTCACTGGCTTGTAATCATAGGGGATCCATTTTAAGTGCTACATTGCACCTACGTATGTAGTATTTGTGTAGAACTATATTGTGCTTTATAGAACCATATCTGGTGCTATAATGGTGCTATATCACCCACGGATGGTTCTTCATAGGTGCCTTACAGGTGCTTTATAAAACGGTTAGTTCCAATCCTTGATTCTCATTGGTCAATAGGTGTGCTTTATTCACGATAAAACACTGCTATGACCGCTTCACCCAACGGTTTTGTTTAATATCGCAACTTTTAATTTAACGTCCGTCTTAGTACACGATGTAACTACAGAAGAGTCAAGTTTTAAATAGCTCTTTAATTAACTCTAATGGTCTAATCAGATTCAATGAATTGTGCTAAGCTATGCTAAAAGTGGTACCGTCAGACCCGGAGATCGGCTGAATGGATTCCAAAACTGTAAAAATCAGATGTTTAACTCTAGGGGAGCTGGAATATTTTTTTTAAAGTGAAGTGTCCCTTTAATAACGCAACCTCTTTTATGTTTTATGCTTAAAGGCACACCATGGAACTTTTTGGCCACTAGGGGGTACTAGACATGTATTTTTCACGTCTAGCGGCCCTAGAGGCAAAGGAAAAGAAGACAACTCTTTAGGTCACAAAATGTGCCTTCCAGCATGTCATGTGTCATATAATATAATTGCATGGGATTTATTTTCATCAAACGCCAAAAAAATCGCGTAGCTCACGTTTACAAGACAGTTGTAACGGTGGTCGCTTGGTTAAAGTTTATATTTTATTGCCCTAAAGGGGAATCAAACCCGGATCGCCCGTGTCGTAGGTCCATGACACCACCACGGCGCCACAATGTCACATGATATAAGTCTGTCTCTAAACTCTCCAATTAGCCTCCAGTAAAATTCACGTAAAAAAATTTTATTCGGGCACCAGACAGGACTTACATATGCAAGCATTATAACATTACTTACTTATATATACGTACAAAAGCATGACGGCCAAGTCAGCATCGGTCAGAAACCCCTCCTCATGTTTTCTGTGATTATCACACTCTGGACTGAGGTGAAATTTAGGTTAAAAAAGCATTTTAGCCCTATGAGGACAAATTACAAAATAAAAACCTGTCTAGGGAGACAGACTTCACGTTGAGACGCTCCTTCTTTAATTTGAACACTACGTTTAAGTCAAGTTTTTGACTGTTGATCTTCAGCCACTATTTATGCTTAAGATTGAAAGATGTAAGAAAACAGAAATGAGTCGTGGATATTCCCTATACTGCCAGATCTATCACCGTCATATGCCCTCAGAAGCCAGAAGCAATTTAAGAGAAGGAAATATATGCAGTGTGTACAAAACCCTGGAAATAAGTTTATATCTCAAACATATGTTTTGAAATTAAGGTTGAACTTTAAATGTCAAAATAACTATAACGTGAGCAATATCCTTGGTGGTGACATTGTGAGGTCAGACGGTCAAGATGTTCGGTGGAATATTCTCAAATTATCCTGGGATCGTATGGATCATAAGGTTTGCCTTAACTCGCGAAGTCCATGGATTGTAAATAGTAATACGTTGAGTTTACTTAGAAAACTTGTGGAAACTGATTAACTCAAAGTTTTCTAGTAAACTAACTAATCATTTTTGAGTTAGTAAAACTTAAAACAGCTTTGTATACACAGACATTACATGAAAACTTGAGTAAAGGTAACTCAGTATGTTAAGATCAGCAAACTTACAGATTTAATTTAAGCTTGATCCCGGAAACTCAAACTAAACAATAACTATAACATGTCTGCTAGATCATCCCTACTAAAAAATCCTGCTAAGACTAGCATAAGCTGGTGAGCTGGTTTTAGCTGGTCTCCCAACTTGGTTTTAGCTGGTATTGCTGGTGTAGTAAGCTGGTCTAGCTGTGTTTTGGTCACTTTTTAAGCTGGTATAGCTGGACTTAGCTGGTCATGCTGGAAGACCAGCTGACCTACCAGCTTGACCAGCTTTGCCAGGCTGGGAGGACCAGCTTAGACCAGCTACTGCCACCTTAAACAAGCTAAAACCAGCTACCAGCTTATGCTGGTCTTTGCTGGATTTTTCAGTAGGGATATTACTATAAAAATGTGAAAAATGTGTTTCAAGCTTAATTATGTGAAAATAATGCACACCCAAGGTGGTAATGCGGCGTGTCGCGAAGCAGAGCGAGCATTATCTTCAAATAATTCAAAGGACCGGAGTCAATTTTTCCACTTTTACCACGGTTACCACAAACATTGCTCTGGTGGTTATTTTAAGACATTTGACAAGTTAGGTGTGCGTTTTACAGAAAAATAATCAACACCCGTGGAACATTTCTCAACCAATCAAAATAAAGCATTCAACAGCCCTGTGGTATAAAATATATATGTATATTGTGTGAAAGCAAAGAAAGAGAGAGAGAGAGGAGGTCTTTGAAGTGGCTTTTGAGGGTTCGATTCCTCCGCCAAACCCTGGCACAGGTATGCTTTAATCTTCACTGCCTCACACCAGCTCATCATGACAGCCCTGGCATGCTCCTCACTTTAAAATACAGTCATTTAGAGAATCAGTGTGAGAAAGTTTAGTTTCCACTGCTGATACTTGGAAAACCTCAAGCACGCTGAGTCTATCCCAGTTTCAAAAACATTATTAAGCTGTGTCAGAATTTGACGAAGATGATGATGACCATGATGGAGATGATGAATTTCAAGATGATGGTGACTTCAATCCCTGAGTCAGACCTACCACATTAACAAAAGGATTTGGGACTAGTCCATGTTGAACAACAAGGAAATTTCTGGGAATTCTACTTGACAAATGCAAAATTCCTGCTGTGGTGCATAAGACTATGTGGAAGGTGGAAAAGTCAGTCAGATGCAAAGATTAGGATCCTGTTTTGGGAGAAGTTGGTACCGTCTCCATAGGAACCTCAGGACCTTTTTGGGTGAAACGACATGTGGAGGTCGGAGCTATGCTTCAATTCATCATTAACGCCGAGCTGACGTAATGGCTTAACAAAGAGACCCAGGGACCCAAAATAACAAGCTTGAACTTCGCTCGGAAATCGTTCCCCGTAATCGCCAAACAATTCCGGCCTCACACACACACAACAAACCGCAAACTGATAAGCTAATGCTCTAGCCGGTGCCTCATTGTTTGCTGATAAGGCCACCGCATGTGTTTATTAGAGTGAGGAACGTTCATTAGAGATATTCTGTCTTTCTCGCCCCCTTAATGACAGAAATCCATTTATCAGCACTTCTGGAACAATCTGAGCATTGTTGGCAGGTTTCCTGTTTTTTGTCTCCGTTCCACAGACGCTCTTATGCGTATAAGTCACAAACACTTTCCTGTAAGTCAGGGGCCAAAGCTTCTCAAAGTGTCTTTACACTAGCTTCAGAGGAGACCACCCCGGAGAGGAAAAAGTGCTTGAAGTTACAGCTTCACGGCATAACATGAGATAAAGCAAAAAATCATAGTTGCCCTTTAAGAGTCACAGTCAGGATAGGGGTTCCTTTTTGTACAATGGACCACCAGGCAATAACGCTGCAGACAGCTCAAAGACACCTTTCTACAAAAAACACACTGCTCTTGATTCATATCATAGGCGTCATATCGTGTTTTTAACTTTTCTTGCTTCATAACAACTTTTTTTAGTAATTTCTATGAACTCATTTATAAAAGTGACTTAGTGTTGTGGATAAGGTGCCCACGTGGCATTACGACATGTACTTCATGCATACTACATTAATATAGCCCTTTTCAAACAGAGATTACAGAAAATACACGGAAAATGAGTCCGGGATTTATCTGGGATTGTTTGATTTTTGGTTCATTCACACTGCCAATGTTTTTCCGGAATCTGTTTGTGTGTTTACACACATGCCCTAAAGATCCTGTAACGACACGTGACGTATTTAAAGTCCTGCACTTGGTCGTTTTTTCTGCAGCATCTGAAGTGCTTATAATCCATGATTTTGTACCATGAAACCATGCGCGTGGATTTTTGTTTATGATAAGATCATAGGGAGCACATGATGCGCTGTTTTATTATATTGATGAATGATTTAAGCTTCAGCGCGGACTGTAAGGAGCTCTTGAATCTCTCTTTTAGTCCAGTTTACAGACATTTCGTGAAGGTTAATTTGACACTCCCGTTTTTTTGAAAATATGCTCATTTTCTAGCTCCCCTAGATTCTTACCATTTTGGAATCCATTCAGCTGATCTCCGGGTCTGGCGCTAGCACTTTTAGCATAGCTTAGCATAATCCATTGAATCTGATTGAGGAGGCACAATGATATTACGCAGTGCCCGAAAATAGTCCCCTGCTATTGAAAGTAACCAAGGGGACTATTTTTGGGCAGTGCGTAATATCACTACGCCTGCTGCGGCCGTGTTACATCAGCAAAGTCCTTGATTATTACGCCAGAATGAGAGTATATTTCATAGCCATATCTGCCTAGAAAATCACAGCTTTTAATTTTCCGTCGGTTTAAGTACATGATGTAACTACAGAAGAGTCAAGTTTTAAATAGAAAAAATATTGAAACTCTTTGGTTATTTTTGAGTGCGATGCTCTAATCAGATTCAATGGATTGTGCTAAGCTATGCTAAAAGTGCTAGCGCCAGACCCGGAGATCAGCTGAATGGATTCCAAAACGGTAAAAATCAAATGTTTAACTCAAGCGGAGCTGGAAAATGAGCATATTTTCAAAAAAAGTGAAATGTCCCTTTAATCTTCATTTTATAACTTCTTGTTGGGATGACACGCACATCCTCACTTCAGCACACTCCTTATGGCATTGCTTCTGCTATTTGTTCGCACAAAATGCTTTCCGTAAACGTTACGGCAATGTTACTACTTCCCGGGAGCGATCCCAGAACATTTACAGAACGTGTTTGTGTTGACACAGAAGGCTCTCTGCCAATTTAATGGAAATTTTCTGGGACCAAAGAGCTGTGTGAATGAGGTTTATGTTGGACAGGCTTTGGTAACCACTGCACAATGGCCACTTTGACCAAAGTGTATTTTATTTATTTACATTTAATTCATATGCTACAACATAAAGTTAAAGTCACACGACCTATGGATCTCACAGAGAGATATATCATTGCCTAAGTACATTTTGAGCTTATGGTTCATTTCCTTAACATCTTTTCTCTTTGTAGAAAATAAATGAGACATTACTTCCGAAACCCTGCTGTGCTGTTGTGAATCATCTACAGCATCTACGATGAGAATTTATATCAACCATATTACCACAAGATATGTTTTCTCTACTCTAAAACAGGCACCATAAATTATCTCTGTCCCATCAAATCCAAACTGTTTGACCTTTCTCTCTTCCTAACTACTTCCCACCCACTAAGCTACTACAGCAACCCCCCTTTACTTTTTCTCTCAATGTCTCGCAATCTCTCTCTCTCTCTGTCCTTCAGTATTTTCTGCTCCATTCATGCTCTCGTCCTCCTTCAGGCTGGCAGAGCTAATCCTCCCCTTCATCACCCTCCAGCTTTAAAAGCTGACATGTTTAGGTAAACATTACACAGCTCTGTGAATCCTAGGCCACTGGTGGAAAGCCACAAGATAAACAGGCCGTCCTCAGGTGCTGCTGTCGTCTTCAAAGCCCTGGATCCGTTTCAATAGCTCTGTCGTTAACACTGCTGCTCTAGTCCTTGTTCTCCGGTCAACCCCAAAAAAGAAAAGCAGGCCCTCCAGACATATCTCTCTCTCTCTTACACACACATGCACTCTCTCGCTTGTGTTTCTTCCGACGTAGCTTTAGCTTCTCCTGCACTTTCTTTTCACACATTCTTTAAACTCTAAAGAAAATGTTTACTCAAAAAAAGTCCAGGTAAGCTTAATCAATCCAGTTTGTTATAAAAAACTGATTCGAAAGAATGATTCATTCACTAATTGGACTACAGGTATTTGCGAGGCCTACAGAAACTCCACTCTTTGTGCTGCTTGTGATACTAGCCTCTTTCACACAGTAATTTCGGTAAATTACAATGAATTTACCAGAATGGATTTACCAGTAAATAAAAAACAGCCTGATCTCACAAATTGCCGTGTTATAGTAACATAATATTTTGCTCATTTATCCATGTCATTGTCACGGATTTCCGCATTTTTCTGTGTCCGTACCACAGACTTTCTTTTCCGTGTCAGTTTCACGTATTGGTTACTCAATTGTTTTTCCTATTTTCTTACCATTGTCGCTTGGGTTTGGGTTTAGAACGACTTTCTGTTACATAAAATGACATCCCAACCCAAACCCAACTCTAACCCTAACGTCAGGCGACAATTGTTTAAAAATCCGGAAAAAATTGTATAAACCAATAGTTAAAGTAACATCCTAACCCAAACCCCAAATCTGACCCCAAACCAAAAGCGAAAATGGTTTACAAATAGGAAAAACAATAATTAGTAACCATTACGTGAAACTGACACGGAAAAGAAAGTATGTTGTACGGACACTGAAAAATATGGAGATCTGTGACAATGACACGGATAAATGAGCCAAATATTCTGTGACTATACCACGGAAATTCGTGAGATCAGGTTGCAAAAAAATTTGCTGTTCACACACGCAGTGACATTCCGTCTTTTTACCAGTAAGAAATCATTCACACATTAATATCAAAATACGGTAAACTCAGAGAGAAAACGGAAGTTACCTGTGGCGCGCGGTGATTTTATTGTTGTATTTGTAAACAATGGCGGGTTATGGCTTCATATCCACGGTACGTATTTTGTTGTTTTCACATCTGTGGCAAATGCTGACAGTCGTGAAGTTGCTTATAACAAAACAACATTGCATTAGGCGAAGTCAAACAGAAACCGCATCTTAAGCAAGTTAGGCTACTGTTTGCACAATAGGCTTCATAGAGCGTGTGCTAAGGACGTCGGCAATTTGGCAGATAGATGGTAAGCTACTGTGAGCAACTTTGGTGAAGAAATGTGGATGTTAACTTCAGGTGTGCTAGACTTTTAAGCAACCTGTGTGTGGAAACGTCTGTAAACAGTGCAGGGGTAAGCGCGTCATCTATATCAAAACATTATGATTGGCCCGAAGCTGTCATGTGTTTTTGATTTTTTTAATGCAAAGAAAAACGTTTCTGTTTTTTATTACATCGTTGTTGTGTAAGCATAGCCGCAGTCACAGTTGCGAACACCAACCATAAATATATAATTTTCATACAAAATGTATTCATAATTGTTGCAGCTTATGTGATGTGCCCTCTGTGACCTGCTTGGAAAAAATAACTCGAATAACTTTTTTCAAAATTCACCTTTTGTGTTCCACAGGAATAAAAAGGGGAAAGGATTACATTTTTTTGGTGAACTATTACATTAAACCCCTTTCTTCTCTCCAATCAAAAGTCTCTATGTTCATACGCAAGTCTCGACACGCATCCCAGCCAATGATCGGCTATTAAAAACAGGAACGGTTTTGAGTGCTTGTTAAGTTACTTTGATCAACGAAAGGTGTATTTGGAAACAAGTACTAGGGTGAATTTGAAAAGGAAATGTTTGCAGAGTGATCAGAAAAGAAAAACATGCAGCTTTGATTATGTAATCGGCTGAGGTGAATTCAACAAGACCGACTTTAAAGGGTATACGATATGACCCTAATGTATGGAAAACTGAAAAAAAAAACGAAAGAGAAAAGAACAATATTTGTCCTTTCTCGAGCACTCAAAAGCCGTCTGGCTTGACATTCTCCTTACACAAATTCACAATGACACAGGAAGGAGGAGACAATATTAACTTCCCCTCCCTCTGTTTTTCTACAGACATGTTTTTCTATGACATACTGTCAAGCTTCCTGAGATAAATATTCTGTCTTTTGTTGCGCAGAGGGCCTCCCTTTCACTCCGGCACAATGAACAAGAGGACACTCTTTCACCTGAGCAAAAAACACGGGAGAAGTAAAAAGAAGAAGAACAGGGAGGGAACAAGAGAAAGAAAATGAGGACAGAAAGAATGAGGGTGGAAAAGACGGATTCTCATTGGCCGGCCTTTATTTTCCTTATACCACAAATGCTTAATGGTTAAAAAAGAAGCAGGGCGAGAGAGAGAGAGAGAGTCAGATGTCTGGGTGGCGAAATTGGATGTTTAGTCTGTGGAAACGTCATGGGAGCTGTGCTTTATTCTCTTTCCCTTAGGGCATTGGAAGGATGTCATTCAGTTTAACACACTCACACACACACACACACACACACACACACACACACACACACACACACACACACACACACACTGATAGGGCTACAGATTCCCGCTCATCATATTTTTTACCTGATGTCTTGATCTCTGCATTGAAAGAGATGCAATCTTAGATTGTTATTAACTGTACTGTATCCTTCCTCATTGCACCCTTTCAAGTCCATCTAAAATGAATATTTTAAAATTTCTATCTAATGAATGTCCTCAAGTTTGTGAAAAAGTTCAATCACTAACATAAATGTCTCGGCTTCGTGCAGTTTAAATTAAATAGGCCCCCAGAGGATTTTTTGTGTGGTTTTTAAGCCTAAATGGCTTAAATGAATTCAAAGAAATTTAAACGTGATACAAACACCAGCTACACTTCAACACAGAAGGCTCACTATGTCCCAGAATTCCCTTTACCTCCCACAAGCACACAGGCAGAACAGACATTGTTCTGTTCCATCAACCGCTTTTTGCATATTGACAAAAGATGACGCAGTTTGGACCGGAGGCATGAGTCAAAGGTCACCACGTTTGACAATACTCACAGGAAGTGCAATGATAGTCCTGCATACTTCATACAAGCAAAGAAGCATTCACAAAAAGGCGGTTGACTCTATACAATAACCGTTAGCCTTTGACTCATACATGGCAGTGACTTTTAGCATTTGTTTGAAGTGTCTGGAAACCTAAAGTGGACTACTTTGGCATAGTGTAATTTCTCAGTAATGCCAGATGATTTTGGGCATTGCATCTCAACAGGTTTTCATGACCCCGGTCAAGTCAAGTGACAATAAAACATCAAGAAAGCACAAGTTTTCGGACAGGTTTGTCGTGACCTAGCAGTTGAGAAGGCCTGTTTATGGGCGTTACAAGTTTGAAGAAAGCTTTGCAAATATCAAACCTTTAGGCTAAAAGCTGATGTACTATATTATGTGAATGTTACTTGCCAAAGGCTAGCATGATATAAATTAAGTTTGTTAATGAAAATCAGTGGCGGCCGATGACTTCTTTATTCGAGGGCGCTCGATGCAAAGTTCGTCACAACATGTATGTAGCCCGTCATGAGTGTGGTTTGTAATTTCAAAATATGTGTTCTGCGCGTCGAGTGATCCTATGTGCATCACGTGTCTTGTCAAAATAAGTGCCTGCTGCAAACACGTCTAAAGAGTTTATAATAAAAGAGACGCTTGCGTTTGCCAAATACTCGCATAATCTCATACGTAATCAGAGTTTACTGTTAAGGGAGTGTCTTGCGTGTATTTTTTTAATGGGAGCGTCTCTTTTATCATAAATGGTTTTGACGCGTGTGCAGCAGGTACTTATTTTGACAAAACACGTGATGCACATGGTTCACATGACGCAACAAACACAAGCAACACACATGACACCCCGAACACATATTTTGAATTTGCGCCCCTCGGATGAGCAGTCACAAGCCGGCACTGATGAAAATGTATTTGAATAGTAAGGTTAGTGTCAAGTTCATGGAAAACTTGGATTACAGGGACAATTCCATCACTGATTCTTTTTTTTTAAGATCGTCTTACACAAAAAAGAAAGTGTCTGGAAATTGAGATGACAGTTTAAGCACCTCATCTGCAATTTTATATGTAATTCTTACGGATTTGTAATTCCGTAAGAGAGCACTTCTGGACTTTGTCTGAACTCTTATGCTTAGCTTACCAGTTGCCACATCACAGCTCTCTGAAATGAGACAATGTGTCTAACATCTAAGCCCTCTCCACAATGACACTATTTAAAGTGTCCTTCAAACAATCTCAATATCGGCTTCTCTTCCTCATGCTTCCCCATTCTGTCTACGAGGGTATCGGGATGACTCAGCCTCTTTAATAAAGACATTTCTAGTGTCTTATGCCCCACTTCTCCCGCATTTGATCCATCCCAGGACCCCTAGACCCAACCCCTTCCCGTCCTTCACCACCCAGACATTCCTCCGTGTCTCCACCGGCTTTGTTGGCGCAGAGCATCACTGTGATCTCCCGCTCGCTGTTGTCTCATCAACTCCCTTCTCCTTTTCTCTGCCTTGTAATCCCCTTCTTCTATAGAGTGGCATTAGCAAAGGGACTCTTATCGTCTTTGATGCTACTGCAGGGATTTGGGCGAGCATTAAGTGTCATTAACGCTGGGACTATTTATCACCTGCCTGCCAGCGGATCTGGCTGCTATTGGAATGGAGCTTTGAGCGGGCTTTACTCACCGCACTTGGCCGTAGATCTGAGCCCCGGATGGGTGGGAGGGGAGTTTGCGGAGAGCTGGGTCCTCAGAGCACGCTGACTGCGGCCTGCCACGTCATGCTTAGCATGATGACAAAGTTTTCATCTTAGGGTCAAGATGTACTCTAGGCAGACTGAGCTTTAGGATTTAGTTAGAGAGCTTTAGTATGTTTTTTCCAGATGTCGGTAATAAACAGGAAATGCACATAGCAGAACTCTTAGTAGGGGAAGTTGTATTTAAGCCCACTATATTAAAATTCTTTCAATATTTAGATGTAAATTTCATTGTATCCCATATGCTGTTTTGTGCAATACAAAATAAATTGTTTTGAAGAATCTTCAAGCAAGGCTTAGTTGTGTACCAACAAATTATACTGCACAGTTCGGTCGAACCAACATGCAAAAAAAGGTTGTACTAGTGTATTCGTTTATATGTCTTCTGAATCACTGAGTTGGGTGAGTAACTACACTCTAAATTGTGCTAGGTTATTTTTAACCCAATTCTGGATAAATATTGAACACATGTTGGATTATAAATAAACCTACGCTGGGTTGTTGTTAACCCAACAATGAGTTGAAACAGCCCAGCATGGCAGTGAAACAACCCAGCATAGATTTGTCATAGGTTTATTTATTAACCCAATATGTGTTCTTCCCAATTTTCCCCATTGTTAGGTTAAACTTAAAGAAACAATTTTATCATTTTGATGTCAACTAAATATAATTAATGTATTAGTAGACTATTAAGGGCTTACTATAGTTCTCGTAGGTCCTACGGTGTAGCCGCGATGGCGTAGGTTACGCGCCGGTTTTCATTTATACTTTTGCATCGTCGTCCGCATCGTTGTGCAAACACACATGCAGACCGCTGGTAGGCAGAATCCCCGCATGTAACCACAGTAGCAGTGTGACCGTCGATGAAGAAGAAGCTTGGCAAGTTTAACCCACAAGCAAAGAAGAAACAGCAGCTTGTTGTGTATGTTTTGAGATGACCAGCAGTGATGGTAATACAAGTAAGTAAAAGTAAATAAACAGCGACTAATGTTGCAGTTTGCAACTTCGCAAACGGAAAAACCTATGATGCAGTTTTGTACCTTACGGAAGGGGATCTAGTGGACCAATCACAGTGCTTGCGGTCCGCGGAGAACTGATGCGCTGTTAAAAATTTGGTGAGGTGCACGTCAGGCTACACAGAGGCTACAGATAACCTATGGTGTAGACCTTACGCACGACTATAAATTGGACTTTAGGGATGGGGTTATGACATGTCGTTGAAAAGATACTTGTAGATCATCACAATAAAGTGTTAGAAGAAAGTCTACTAATACTCTAATGATTGGTAGTTGACAAGAAGTTGCAAGATCACTTGTAGTTTCCTAAATGTCTAAAGTAGACTACTGAAGGAAATCATTACCGTTTTATGTATTCTTTGCTTTTGGAGCTGGACAGTTGTGGTCACTATATGTCATTGCATAGAAAGGAGCTAAGTTAAGTTGTGTTCCACGGTGTGGATTTGAACATACTAGTGGGAGAGTAAATAATGAGTTTTCATTCTTGAGTGAACTGACGTTTTGGGCTTTACGAGATGTTATCGTGATAATGTCCGTATTACATACTGTACATATTTGACCGCTTCTCATTGAAGGTTTAAAAGAGTTCCTGTACACATCATCCTGTTAACAACTCTAGCTCTCATCTTCCTGTTAATCCTTCTGTTCTGACTAGACTCACTTTGCCAAACATGATTGGTTCGTGGACAGTCTGCCCGGGTCTGGGACCGAACACAATGCCCTCTTTGTGGCATTATAGAATGGGGGTTGATGACAGGACAGGGGTCCGGCAGATTTTCATGGTGCAAGAGGAATCTCTGCAATGTGGTCGCACGCATCATTCTCTGTGGGAGTGATCCCAAACCATGCACGAATTTGCACAGTCCCGCTCAAAAGAATTTGATATCCATATGGTCCCCAAGTCACTTTGAGAATTCAAAAATTGCCTTTTGTTTGCTCTTTTGTAAATAGGCTGGGCCTCTTCTATAGCAATTCCTGCAAGTATAGACTGGACAAGCCCCACCATATCATCAGCTCAAACTTCCTGCCCTCCCATCATCACCTTGTATCAACTCCACAATCTCAAACCGTGAGCACAAACATTGACACTGACACCTTAGCTCTCTTTATGCCTTTGACAGGAACAGGAAATATCGCTGTGACTGAGCTAAGACTGCTATTTGTCTCTTTCCCCCACCTTTATTTAAGCTATTGTTGGCATAATAACCCTGTCATCTAGAATCTGTCCCTGGGCAAAGTACTTTTTAAAGGTGGGCCGTATGAAACCTCATGCCTGCCACCTCCTTCCCCAGGAATATAACCGCACCTTTGTCTTGAGCGGAAGCTACTTTGTGTTTGTTCACAATGCCATTGCATCTTTGGCTCCTGAGGGACTTCAGTTGATTATCCGAAAGTAAGTCTTAGAATTTTTTAACAGACTACTTAAGCAAGATTGATTTCTCTGAAAAGTCTAAACACTGTCGTGCTGTCAGGACTGATCTATTGACACAACTATACTCTTAAAAATAAAACTATGCCATAGAAGAACCATTTTTTGTTTCCTCAAAAAAATCCATTCAGTTAAAGGTTCTTCATACAACCATTTTCTAACCTTTTCTTAAGAACCTTTTTCCACTACAGAACCTTGTGTGAAACCTTTAGGATGTTAAAGGTGAAATGAATCGTAACTCCAAAAATGGTTCCTCTATTGCATTGTGCAGCTCCTTAATTTTTTAGAGTGCAATAGCTTATTTGTGGGTTAGGATTATCTGTTTGTTTGGCCAATGGCAGACAGGGAAAAAGATTAGATTAGCTTGTCATTATTTTATTTAGTTTGGTGAGGCTACTGGCACAACACTGTCTAACTCCCAACTCGTCACATATTAATGTTTGGTCAACACCCCATCGGCTTCATTTTTTGAAGCACATGGTACCTTTCTGAAATTTTAGAATGGTGTATAATTTTGCCATTATTATTATGACATATACCTATGTTGGGACATGATTTTTAATTTAAACAGCCAGGATAACTGCATTTACATTATACCTTTTAAACATTTGTTAGCACCTAACCCAACTCTTTCCCTAACGGTACGTTCACATGGGGTGAAACGCTTCCCATTTACTTTTAGTGGGTGATATCATGAGTTGCCGAACTAAATTATGGATCTGTCTGTGCCGCGCCACTAGGGCTGTCACAATGATTAAATAATCGTCTGTCAAGCGTTAACACTTCCGTCCCTTGTGAATGTACTGTTTACCCATAAAAAACAGAAAACTATATATTCACTATTTTTTATCAGGCTAATTATTTGTAAATATTAGTGTTTCGAGTCCAAACAATGAATTTGTGTGAGCAACGGACGCAAACACATTCTCTGTTCACTGTAAAACTATGCATATATATATATATATATAGTTTTACAGTATATATATGTATATATATATATATATGTATATGTGTATATACAGTATGGGTTGCATTAGGTAAAGGGTGCATAGTTGGGGTCTCGACATATGGATTTGCCTTGGGCCCCCAAATCACTAAATCCGCCCCTGATTCCGTTAGTATTGGTTCATAACAAGTTTTCTGTTACTCAGTATTTATTGATGCTAAATAATTATATTTGATGACCTTTCATAGTCATCTGTCTTTTTATTTTCTAGAAGAACATGGATTTTAGAGCTGCACCATAACGTGGCGGGAAGTATTTAGTTTCTCGACACCATTGTTGCTGTTCAAAACATGTTTTTCTCAGTCAGTCTTTCTTAGAAACGTGGATGAAGCCACTGATGAACTGTGCAGTCATCATAATGTCCTGGGATGAGGGCCATCAACTAATCCAGAGGTTATGAACCAACACTAATGTTGTCATTCCTAATTGAGTAATGAAATTCCTAGCCAGTAAAAAGACAGAGGCTGATCCTTCAGTGATCTTGGTGGCTTTTGGCTAAAGTTGTGCTGAGCTGAATGATTTAGTAAATGGAAATGTGATATGTGGAGAAGGCTGTTGGAAAGCTGGGTTCATGGTGCATTATAATAGGATTGCAGGGCTGTTTCGAATATAAAATTGTTAAAACTGTAACACTCTTGCAGATATTTATTAATGTGTGGTAGATTTGTGTTATTGAGATAAAAATGTTATAAAACAGAGTTAATAAAAGATGTTCAAACTTTACAGTTTCCATATTCCAATGGTTTATTAGCAAATACAGAGTACACCAATAAAAAATATTTACTTGTGTAATTCCTGTTATGTAGCGACCTCTATAACTTTAACTAAAACTATGATTATGTGGTAATATGAGGACGTATTAAGTAATAAAAGAGTATAAAAGCAATAAAATAAACTTCATTATAGCAAGAAAATAATAATGCCAAACAGAACAGAAATAAATAACTGTTAGAAATTAAGTTAAGCATTGTTCAGCAAGGGATTAAGAGAGAGTTTACATGAGGCTGTCAACTTGAATTAATTTAGATTTTTATCCCATGTTTTAAAAGAGCCTGTGGCCCGAGCTGCTGGGATAGGCTCCAGCCCTCCTGCGACTCTGCGTAGGACAATAGGGTTTGGAGAATGGATGGAGGTTTTTCAATTGAGTATTATCATTCCAATCAAATCAAACAGAATTAAATGTCTAGATAGATGTGCAAAGCACCCAGGAACATGGCAAAGATCTTTGGGTCTTTGGGCACTTTGGGTCCCTTAACATTTTGAAATTTGGCACAGACGTTAGAGTCGTCGGCCATTAGGACCGGGCAAAGACTGGAACACGAGCGTGGCAAGGGGGCTCTGTAGCACCCCATGTAATGCAAAAACAAATATTGGTCCACAGATCGGGCAAACATGTGTGCACATGTACGAAAGTTGGTACGTATATAGATCTCATCGACCCGAACAACTTTCACCCCAAAACCTATTAGCTCCGCCCAGTGTTGTTTTCATCAACGATGACGATAACAAAATGATTTCGTTGACGCACCTTTTTTATGATGATAACGCGACGATGAATAGCTAAAAATAGCTCTAAGGTGACGGAAACATGACAAGATGCTTTCGAGTTTTTGTTGACGAGACGAGACAGAACGAAAATTATTATAAGTCTGACGTTGATTTATGGACATACTTTTAGTATAATCCATCAGAGAGAAAAACGGAATGCATATTGGGAGACGACGGTAAATGTGGCCACAAACTAGGTGGGAAGAATACCACCAACCTCAAGCTGCTCCCGAAGGCTCATCATGCTAATATTTTTTCAAAGGTAACTAACAAGTCACGCTGTTAACATATCATATACATTCAATTTTACTCGACAATCAGCTTGTGACACATTTCATGGTAAGCTTAAAGTTTTACATGTACTTGTCAAACCTAAGCCCAATACTTTTTGTGGTCGAGACATTGCACTTGCTAAATTGCGAAGGAATTTTTGATATCTCGAATGGTGCTGCAATGGCAAGGTGACAAATTTATGGCGAAATCAGAAAAACAGGAAGCATCTTATATCTAAGGCAAAAAATGTGTTCTTTTTATTTCACGCGGGGTGTATTTTCGGTCAAAGATTCCGACCGCATGGATGTGTCTATTGTGAGTCCGGGCATAGGCACCAGGAAATGTGTCAATCATAAAGGTGGATTTTTGCATGTGGTGAACTTTTAAAAACTCCTCCTAGGGGATTCATCCGATTGACACCAAAAGGGTAGAAGATGATGTCGAGGGGCATTGAAGATGCTAAATTACGAAAGGATTTTTATATCTCTTCTTAACACTGTTGCCATGCCACTGTGTCCAAATTTTATTTTCAGGCAAATTTAAGGCTTACAGTTGCTTGCACATTTAAGGCTTTCTTTTAAATACTCCTTCTATGGGATTCATGCGATTGTCACCAGACTTAGTGATAATGATGCCAAGACATTAAACTTGATAAATTGCGAACAGATTTTTGATATCTTGAATGCTGTTGCCATGGCAAGTTTACTTTTATTTCAGGCATATTTAAGGCTCTTGGCGTGCTTAGATTAACTTGAAATTTGGCACACACATCACAGTTGTTGGCTGTTAAGTGTGGACAAAAAGGTCAGACAAAGGCGTGTTGCTTAATTTAGTTACTTTTACCTACAGTCCCCAAATGGGTCAGTAACAACATAAAATAGTCCACTGGTATTTACCCAAGTGATGCACGTGCCCACCGTGCATTGAGTTAATTAGATGCTGTCACATGATGCACACTTGTTAGTTTACTGGTCAAATTTTTTTTACTGTTTTTAAAAGAATAGTTCACTCCAGAATGTCACTTCATAATATTCTGATTGAACCATTGATGGCACATGGACTTCTTTGGTGATGTCCTTTATTCTTTTCTGGGCTTAAATAGTATCGGTTCAACAGTTCTGTAAGGCTGTCACAAAAAAAAGGTGTTAAGTGAATAAAGGACTGACAGGTTTGGAACGACATGGGGATTTACGATAATATTTTGGTTTTGAAGTGAACTAACCCTTTAAACTCCTCAAGGTTATATTTTCACAGAATGTTTTTATATTACAGGTATGTAGGATGATTTTATGAAGAGATGGGTAAGTCACAAAAAGATTTTAGCTGAGTTTTCATATATCAAGACAGATCATACGATGAATACATCAAAATAGTAGGAATCAGTAATTTCTGTAAATATTTCATGGAATGACACTGATTTTGTTATTGCGGTTACATTAATTACATGTATTTATAATATTCTGTAATGTATAGCACCACCAAGATGAGATCTCATGGAACTTCTTATAGACGTCTTAATGGATGTTTGAACCATGCAGGGTCTTTGAGTAATTACAGGCATCCATCTTTCACTCAGTGCTGTTCCCTAACAACATCTCACTGGCCTGCAGCCAAACACAAGTCGGCAGCAACGTGAGCAACATCTAACCGCGCCATATCCATCTCAACGGTCTCCCTGTCATCACACTCCCTGTCACTTCAAATAGAGCCAGTGAATTTCTATCTGCACATTAGTGTCCAATACTACGTTAGAGCGTTAGGGTGACCGCATTTGAAATGCCCCCCAACCCCCACCATTATTTTAAAGGTCTAGTCATTGTAGGGCTCCAGACTAACTTTTTTAGTAGGAGCACTGTAGCCCCTTACTGAAAATTTTAGGAGCGCATGCTCTTCTATCCAGTTTTCTTGGCCAGGGCACCTGATGTCTAAGACCTTTATTCTCATCCATAATGTTTTTGGTATTAATTAGGTTCCTCCACTGCTGTTAATACTGTAATCTCGTCACAGGGAAGATCACCAGGAATGCGCTTCTATCTACATTTGTAGTTTTTACCCATCATGCATTGGAAGTTCTTCAGCCACATGGTGAATCAGCCACAAACCAACACCCAAGCCAACACCCACTCCCCGGTAAGATGAAGGGGAACAGGGTGGGTCTGCAGGTCTGCGTGAAGTTTAAGAGAGAGCAGTCTGGAGCCAGTAGCCTGATGCAGGGGCTGATAGTGGGCTTGTCCCGTCGTCTGGCTTCAGCATGGCTCCTCTCTCCGACCGCCCGCCTGCCCCACAATCCTGTTTACAGTGTGCCTTGACCTGGGTCAGAACCGATAACCATCGCTCTACTGACATAATGGGGAATCCGCATGGAAACTATTTCTGTGGCATGGAGAGGAATGCAATACGGAAGAGGGGGAACCTAAGAGGAAGAGATTAACGTTTGGAGGAAGTCTTTGAAAGATGCAAGACTTTGGAGGGCCAGGACGCACGCAAATCGCATGGCCACTTTTTATAAGAAGGCACATTCGGTCCAGTACTGTGAAGCTGAGATAGTAAAACAATGATCTGAAAAGATCATTAGCAGTACTTTTTATTTTAAGGATCCTTTTCTACTTAAAATCAACCTTAAAATTACCATTTGTGTTTTTCCTTCCTATCTCTTAAATACTACTACTAACCTCAGCCTATTCCTTAAATTTCCACCCATCACATATAGACAGAAACATGTATTTAGCCTTAAAAATGAATTTAAAGAGTCATGTAACTTTGGCCTCAGTTTATACAACTAAAATGTGGGACTGAGGACAGACTTAATAGAACAAATGAATAGAGACAGAAAGCGAGGGACAAAGATGCGGGCCGCAGAACAGAGTCGCTCCTGCTTGTGGTCTTACCCTCTGGTTATGAGAGTCTGGGTGGTCCAAACACACACACACACAGGCTCTTATTTTCCCTCCGCTCTTAATTCGCTTGTCGTGGTTTTCTCCACAGGCCAGACTCTGGTTAGCCATCACCACTGCAATGCGTCACATAATGACAGCAATTTGCGGTCGTGAAGGGAGAAAACGAGAGAAAAAGTCAGAAAGACAAGAGCAAATTGCTATTCATATGGAAGACGGAGCCACAAATATCAATGAGTAGAATGATGAGTAGATCAAGTGTGTGTTATGAGGAGAAACCATGTGGAAAGACAGAATAACCCCAGATCGGTCTCTGCGGGTTAGTTTTACCAAATTTTGGCATATGACATTAAAATATGTCTGTGTGATTGCTGATGAGGGCTAATGTGTGGACTAGCGTTCTGTCAGATCTGACAGAGAGCGCATTTAGAGCTAAATTTATTGAGGCCAGTAGCTACTCTGCGTGTTAAAAGTACTTTTCCTAGGCTTAGCGTCATTCCCGATTTTGTTCAGGCTAAGTCAAGCTTATCAAATGCTTCCAAAACTGCTGATCCTCATGTTCATGGAGATTCGAAATCACACTACAGGACTTAAGGCCTCATTATACTTCAGAATAGGTCCTTGATGCCGTAGGCTACACGTCGGCTTTCATATTTACTTCTGTGTCATCATACGCGTCAACACATGCAGACCGCTGGTAAGCAGTATCTACGTGTTTAACCCACAGTAGCGGTGCAACAGCCAAAGAAGAAACAGCTTGGTCAGTAAACCCACAAACGAAGAAGAAGAAGAAGCTTTTTGTGTTTGATTTGAGAAGACCAGCAGTGATGGAGGTAAATAGAGAGTGACTTTTGTTGCAGTTTGAGTTAAATCACTCCTCAACTTGGCCGCCTTTGTTCTTATCGTTGCAAGCTGAAATGCCTATGAAGAATGCAACACAATTTTTTTTACCTGACGGGAGGGGTTCTAGTGGACCAATCACAGCACTTGCGGTCCACATGGAATGGACGTGTTGTTAAGGTTTTGGTGAGTTGACGTCAGGCTAGGCAGAGCTATGCACAGCCTACGCATAACCTACGCATGACTGTAAATGACACTTCAACCTCACTCCCCGATTTTACGAGGGTGCTCCAGTGACACATGCTAGAAGCCATGGCAGACCCTTATGCCTGACCAATCATTGGTTCAAATACTGTTCGGTGCAGGTTCGAGTACAGCCGGTTAGATATGTATTATATGTAGGCTTTATTTTTATGGGGGGCTGGTATTTGTGTCTTGCTGGTTCGTTATTTTAAAGTGTTCCTATTTTAATACTGGGGTAAAATGGTTCCTGTCCTGCACACCTGCTTCATGTCCCAGGTGTAGAAACACAATTTCCTGTTTAAAACTTAAAGTTCTGGTCTTGTATTTACAACCTCACTCTGCTGTAGCCAAAATTATTACACAAAAATGAAATATAGGAATATAGTCATATGCACCGTAAAAAACGTACCATGAAATTTAAATAACTATGCAAGTCAATTCTACTACTTTTTAAAATTTTGACTTGTGATAAGTTGACATAACTTATAAAAACAAGTTGAAATTGTTTAACTTAATTTGTAACATAAAAATATATGTTGATATAATTTTTTACAGAGTGGATCACTTACATAACGCTTCGGTGCTTCGACTGCCTCGGTTTTTATTCTTCCAATATTATATAGGTTTCTAACTTCATGAGCAAGGTGAGGATTTAATGACATCATTTTTTGGGGGTGTACTATTTCTTTAAGCCTGGATTAGAATTGCATGTTTTACCTTCAACATATACTTCAAAACATAATTACTTTCTCTACAGTTAACTCAAAGACAGAATCAAGTTCTCATTCATCCCCAACATCCAATCAAGTGCATTAAGTTAAAAAAAGATTTTATCCAACATCTCTCTACATGTTAAGACTGAAGTGTTTGCCTCCTCCAGAAAACCTCACTCTCTAATCAAGTATCAAAGAGAATGTCTTTCAAAAAATTTTCAAAGCGGTAGTGCGCTATTTAATGCATTGCCTAGAGAGATGATTATTGCAATAAATTTTCCCCGGTGTCCCCAGTGGCGAGTATCTTAAGCAGCTGCAGGTTGGGTGGAGGTAACGCCCTCCACGTCTTTCCCCTTCACCCTTTCCCTGGAGCTACTGCAGCCTCTACAGAAGATGCACCGCGCTCTACCGAGCCATGCGAGATGCTGCTGAAGACTGCACGATAGTTTTTCCATAAACATTTGCTTTCGTGCTGCCGTGCACGGGTTTGGTTAACCTAATTCGCGTTTCAAAGCCGAAAGAACGATTTGAAACATGAATCTCAGATGCACTGCAAACCGTGACATCTTTTCACTTGTTTTCATCAGACATGATTATTAAGTCACGTGGTCCATGCTCAAAGCAGAAAAACTGTCCACATTCAAAGGAGCGGATCATCTCTAATGTCTTTTCTCTTTGATGTTCACCAGCAGTTTGGCAAGTAAGAGCATGCCATGGTTTTGCTCATAAAGGATCGTACCTTCACAGACCTCAGGTATCCTGCCTCCAAAGAAGTTTATTTATGCCATCATTAAAAGTCTGATCACTCTCAACCTTTTAAGTACACTTAATCTCATTTAACCTCACATCCAGTTGGGTCTTCTCCATCCTTCTGGGAAACAACTTGTTTCATTTATTACAAAAACATGCTTTGATTTCAATATCTCTAGAGTTATAAACTAGGTTTTCTTTGGTGCAGACCTACATACTGCAGCATCAAAGAAAGTCGCAATGTTCAAAGATATTATTTACAAGGTTCATGATGTGTAGTGACTCCACCTGCACTGCGGCACAAGAGAGATGTTGTTCGGCTACAAGATGACGCATATTTGGCCGGTTTATGATGCTGCTCTACTTGTGCATTGAATGGATTTGTTTGGATTGTAGGTCCTTTGTTGCTGTATACTGTGAAATTTGCAGCTGCGAGTGATGTGACTCCGCGTGTCACGCATACCTTATGGCTCGCTTCTTAGGGAACCATTCCCTCATCCGTTCCTGCTAGACACAACGCCCTCCATGGATCCAAGCCATCGGCAAGACATCTCATAACTCCACAAACTTGAGTCACTCCAAAAGAGACAAAATTTTCTCCGTGTCACATCTGACAGTCATAACGTTTTAGGAATTAATACAGCAACAGTCCTTGATGATTTCAGAACGTTTTGTCTCATAAAGGAATGTTTCCAGTTGTTCTTAGAGCTTGTGACGCAAATCCTTCTTGCTTATTGTCAGAAATATCAGTTTTGTGACCCCCCCCTTCCCCATTACTAGCTTGGTAAGGAATGAACCTTTAAATACAGGCCTGATATATAGATAGTAACCAGGACTGAGCCAGTAATTTTGATGCGAGGCACAACCCTAAATAGTTTAGATAAGGAAAAATCTGTTTTAAATTCCTGCTTTGAAAATGCCTGTGTCTGGTCACCAAACATTTCCACTCCAAGCAGTGCAATCGGGGATAAGCTGTATGCAATCTTACAGGAGTGACAGTGTAATGCCATAGGCAGTTGCATGTAGGCAGAACAGTGGCTCAGTGGATAGCACTGTTGCCTCACAACAAGAAGGCCCCAGTTTCGAACTCAGGCGGGATGGGGAGGTCTTTTTGTGTGAGGTTCTCCCTGTGTCAGCGTGGGTTTACTCCGGGAACTCCGGGTTTCCTTCCACAGTCCAAAAGCATTCAGATTAGGTGAAATGGAGATGCCAAATTGTCATTCCCCCAACGTGTGTAAAGATCAAATTGTTTGTAGATTAACCTGAGCTCGCCATCACCATGCTAGAATTCCGTTAAGAATAAATCTTTGAATAATTTGAATAAATGGCTACTCTCATCTGTCATCTCAAAGCTTTTCTGAATGAGAAGCTAACCGTGCCCACTATGACTTTCCTTCTTTACGGATAGTATCAGAAAAAGTAAACCTGAGCTTCTGTACAAACCATTTCCACTTAACGACAATGCAGGGTATCTTCTTTCCCAGCCATTGTCCTCCCTGAAGATTTTCAGTGATGTTTCAGGGTAAGAACACGTCACCTCAAAACCACAGTTTATAGCATCTGTCAGAAACTAAATGGCCAATGTTGAAATGTGGCTAAAGACTTAACCACAGGTTAAGAGAGACCCCCACAAAAGCCTCTGATGGATCGTCAAGATTGCCAAGGGGGTGATTTATGAACCCTTCCAATTGAAAAGGGCAACATCCACAACTGGTCTTGTCTACTATTCGGTATCCGCTCATCTACTATGAGTTAAGCTCCAGGAATTTTGGAATTCTTTTTGTGATGGCAGAATTTGGTACTGTATATAAGTTCACATGGAGAATCAGGAAGGTCTGGGTCGGGTCTTCTCCACCAGCTCTGGATCTATTTAAAGATGTCCTGGGGATGAGGCAGTCTGCGGTAGGTCCGCTGGTTTATTTATCCTGCAATGGCTCTGACTATTTTCGGGCTGACTTCACAGGGCACTAATTGCTCTCGTTTCACTGTTAGGTAACGGGAAGAACAGGAAATGAGCGATTGCTCTCGTGTTTGTTTGAGGGTGAGGTTGAGTCTGCGACTCTCCGTTTGTGTACTAGCTCGTACACAAACGGAGTTGTGTGTTAATCAAAAGTCCAAATGTAGTGGCCTGCTGTTTTTTGTTTATTTGTTTTTGTTTTTCTTTCCATTCAGTCTTTTTTTATCTGGAATTCGAATTGAGGAACCAAGAACCAAGGAATTTATGAAAGAATGTGTTGTTTTTTCCACAAACTGCTTAAGCCTGTATTGTGCGACATTGCCATTTTTTGCATATTGCAAGTATGTGATGTATAGAGTATAAGGCACAATCATTTACGGTAAAGCGTGTGTGCCAGACGATCCGTAACGCTCTCAGGTGTAAACATACCTCAGTATGTCTTACAGCCTGGAGGGTAGGTTGTACATTCTGACCCCTCTCACTTACTCACTACATTGCACATCAGTGTGACAGATTCCTATGTCTGTTTGAATCCACCAATGCTCTGAATAGATCAATAGATGAACTCCCTCATTGCCTTTCCATGACCTATCCTGACACAGAAAGCAGAACCAGACGCAGGTAAACAGGTCACTGGGGTACCGTGAACTGAGGTCAGCAGTCACTTAGAGAAAGTCTAAGCAGTCTTTTCCATTTATGCATTTAGCAGACACTTAAAGTGCACCCAATGTATACATTTGATCATTTGTTTGCTCCCTAGGAATCAAACCCATGACCTTGATGTGTTGCCATCAGTTGAGCTACAAGGACAATGGGGTTTTCACTTCTACTAAACATAATACTGTTCATTATGACATATTGCTTGACGCAGTGCTTGTGATGTCAGAAGGGGATAATACCGCTGCTTAATCTGCACTATTTAATCATGACACTGCCATTTAGTTCAGAGAGAAAAAATTGACAGCACAATTGAGTTTCGATTTAAACAAACCACCATTATGGTGATCAGTGTTTGTTTTTCATCAGCTGATTTGCATTTTAAAGGACATAACCAAAATGGCACATTTTTTCTCAAACCTACAAAGTGGCAATTTTAACATGTTATAATAAATAATCTATATGATATTTTGAGCTTAAAATTCACATATGTACTCTGGGGACACCAAAGACTTGACATCTTAAAAAAGTCTTGTGAAATGTCCCCTTTAATGCACAAACCTGAGGGGTGAGATTTTGTACGGCGAGACCTTTGTAAACTGTGGAAGTTTTATTAAATACGCCGTTCCAGATACCCCGTTGATATTTGGAGCCTCATTTGAAGAAAGATTTTTCTTTCTCTTTCTCTCAGGAGAAGCACGAGTCAACTTAGCCAAATTTGTCCATGTGTTTCATATATTTGTTAACGCTTGACTATTACTTCTCAGAGACTCTGGGTTTTGGTAATGGGCTGTTGATGGGGGTGAATATGAAGCAATATAAATCTACCAAAGCACCTAAACTGTGATGTTATTTCTCAGCCCTCCGTACTGCGCGAGTCCTGCTGCGTTGCTTTTCAGTGGTACCATAAGCATCAAAGCCGCGAGGGATTGTCCGTGTCTGCTAGCACTCCTTGAGAGATCAGCCTGCAAACTTACCACATTATAAAGCTCAAAGCGTTCACCACTACCAGGATGAACAGTACATTATCACCCTGGCAAGCTTTAGGTGGTTAGGGGGCAATTTAATGATTTCATGGTTAATTCACCCTGATGCAGAAGTGCATTAACAACCCAAAGATCTGGAACTTGATCAAATATAAATATAGATTTGTTATATAGAAAT
Source organism: Misgurnus anguillicaudatus (assembly GCF_027580225.2). Lineage (NCBI taxonomy): Eukaryota > Metazoa > Chordata > Actinopteri > Cypriniformes > Cobitidae > Misgurnus > Misgurnus anguillicaudatus. Next base: position 6,838,211 of record NC_073349.2, read on the forward strand.
AAAGTTAGAATTTAAGAAATCTAAGACAGAGTTAGCAAAATGATGGGATAAAAGTGGAGATTTAAAATTGCACAAAAACATTTGATCAATTTCAGCCTGGTCTCACATGAATTCGTAACTATTTTACGAGGTTGTTCATTTGCATTAATTTGAATGAGGTGAATCATACAAAACCATATGATTATTAGAAAAAAGCAAACATAAGTCCCCACCCATAAAACTCAATGTCACTGGGGCACAAGCAAATTATGCTAAAAGTAATAAGATTCATACGAATCTGCCACCTCAAATGAATTGCCAAAAGATTGTGTTGAAATAACTGTACGGTTTGGTTGAATCATGAATAATTCCCGAACGACAAAATCAAGTCCCGCTGTACATTTTTCCTCGTTGAACATCCTGTTTTATTCAGAAACACCGAGTAGCAAACGGAAAAGGAAAAACGTACCCAAACTTAACTAAACTAACACAACTCGAATTAAATTTGGAACAGCTCTGTGGTTATTTGACATAATTGATATGTGGATTTCAAATTCGTTCCAGCTGCCTGTAATATTTGTTACATTGTGATTAAGGTGTTAACTTTGCCCATTTGACCCCCGAAGCGTAAATCAGCGGTGAAAAGAGCCGCAAATAGATTTATGGTCTTCGAATCAGATAACACAACACGCTTTCGGAACTTGAAGGCATCTTTCACACACTCTCACACCCTGGTCTCTTTTCTTTCCGACTCGAAAAGGTTTCAAGGCCAAGCACTGGATCTCAAGGCAGGGCGGTAAGCGAAAACATGTGTCTACGGCCCTCAGCTCCAGCTCAACATTAATTTGTGTTTGTGTAGAAAATTGCCCTGAGAGAGATGAAAATATATGGCCCTTGGCTTCACGGCTGACAGCTGGTCATGTGATGACGTTTTAGCCCGTCGTATGTTCGCATGCTCGTGATCGTCTTCATGTCAAGGCTTTCATTGACATGCATGATGTTACCTTTATTTACGTATGTCTGGTTTGCTGAACTAGGCCTTAAAATACATTAAAGCTGTGCTTAAAGCGTAAGCACACTGTTAACGTTAAGGTCATTATAATATAGGTTTATGGGATATTATTGCAAAGAATAAGCATTTAACTACTTGGGCAAATATATATTAAACTCTCATCAAACTAACATATAAAGTTCAAATGTACTTACTTTAATATCATTTCCACCACAAATATGTTTGTGTAACTCAAGGAAATAACATTTGTTTTATAGAATGAAGGTGAATGGTGACTGAGGTTGTCAATCACAAACATCCTGTTTAACCCTTTTGTGTTCAATGGAAGAAAACTTTACATTTTGCAACAACATCAGAATGAACAGATGATGACAGAATTTCATTTCTGTTATTTTATACAAAACACAATTAATAACACGTGCCTGCAAGCAGTATCTTTAAAGGGGACATATCATAAAAATTTGACTTCATGTGTGCCAAATGCGCGCCCAGGCTATTTGATCACGTGAGCTGTAAAACGGTCTATAATTGGGTCCCCAGTGCTTTTATCAACCTAGAAAATGTGCAAATTTACAGTAACTCCCCTTGTGATGTCAGAAGGGGATCTTATTATAATAATACCACCTACAAAGTGTCAATTTTAATGCGTTATAATACATTTTCTATATGGTATTTTGAGCTAAAACCTTTAATTATTCTATATTAATTGGATGCAAGTACATAATTTGAAAATGTAATAACGAATTTTATTCGCATTGAAATTCGATTTTAAAAACTATAAAATTTCAATATGTTATCAGCCTTGACAAATTCACCAATGTACCGTAACCACACGATATCAAAGTATACCTTAAATACTCATATTGTTACATCACATTAAAACCATTGTGTAAGTAAACTTCATCTGCAAGTCTGTCATTCCAGAAACTGCATATCAACTATTATAAATCAAACGGGTTTGTGTTAGTGTACAGAACTGCCATCTAAAGTTTTCTTTGTCTGATGTCCACTCCTGTTAAAACCAACAGAAACAAAAGCCAGTGCAAAAACATGCCTATCTTACTGACAGACTTTTTCCGCGCCCCAGGGCACCTGTTGTCCCATATGGCCGATTGCTGCAGAGCGAGACAGGCATCTAAAACTGCTAGAATGTCCAGCATTGCTGGCTGCCTTCAGTTGGAGCGTTTTTACACATCCAACACTTGTGCCTTTACTATCAACACTGTAAGCATTATTAACTATTTCTTTCATTTATTGAGACCATGCATCATACGCAGATTGTGATTGATACCATTCGTTTTAGTGTATTAAAATTAAAGAATTAAAAAGTCAGTAAGTAAAGTAAGTTACCATAAGGTGGATGAAATGAGACGGACTGGAAAATGCAATAATCTCAAAATGAGGTGCATTTAATAATCTTTTTCATGTTGCACTGGCTGTACTATCTATCTTAGACTACTGACACCTTGTGGCACGGATGCAAAAAGCAATTTTTTGAATTACAGATTTCATTATAAAAATGTGCTATTTAAAGTTAAAGCCATCCAGTGGGTCCGAAGGGAGTGATGTGTGGCTCGTCATGTCAAAATATGTGTTCAGTGCGTTATGTGAACATATGTGCATCATGTGACATGTCAAAATACGTGTCCGCTGCACACGCATCCAAAGGGTCAAAATACTCACAAGACATAAATATTTTTTTTTTTTACCATAAACCACGTGAACACATTGTATTATACCAAATACACAAAGTAATGTTGTTTTTGAGCAATGAAATAGGTACTCTTTAACACTAAACTCTGATTACACATGAGATTAAGCGAGTATCTGGCAAAGTGAGCGTCTTTTTTATCTTAAACCCCTTTGAAGCATCTGCAGCAGGCACGTATTTTGACATAACGCGTGATGCACATATTTCAGGTTCACATGCCACGCGCCACACAAAACATATTTTTACATGTCGAGCCACACACATGACGGGTTAAATGCATGTTTTGATGATCTTTGCATCGTGCGCACTCGAAAAATAAGTCACTGGCTGTCACCTTAGCCACTAGTTTATTGTGCAAAGTGTGCAATAACAGGTGGGATGCCGATAGTGTTATTAAGATGGTCATGTCAACTCAGTATGACGCCTCCATAAGGCGACCACTGCTTTGAATTTTGCAAAAAATTGTGTTCTGGGGCAGTTTTCGGTTCTGGGGCAGTTTTCCCTTGTGTACGGTGACCCCCACTTGTGCCCTTCGTGGCCCCTCCAAAGAAAATGTATGACATAAAACATTATAAAGCATTACATTAAAATTAACCAAAACATATTAATATATATACAATGCAGTGCTGTTGGTTTTTTCATAATAAATTAATGCATTTTATAAAATGTCATAAAACTGGGCCCCCCTTGCACCATCTCAGGGCCCCCCAGTTTGAGAACCACTGTTCTGGGGGACAGTTATTGCCCCATGAGGACTCTCGTGTGAGATTTTAGGCATTTTAGGTTAGTATTTGTAATCCTGCATAGCTTTGTGGCAGAACAATGCGCTAGCGACGCAAAAGGTGATGTGTTTGAACCCATAACAGTTTAAATGTACCTTGTGTACCTTGTAAGCCACTGCAAGTCGCTATGCATAAAAGCATCTGCCAAATGCATGAATGTAAATATTTTGCAAAGGTAACAGCTACTTACTGGGCAACAGTACATCTCATAATTAAATAATATGCAATCACATAAATTGCAAAATTCACTAAAGCTTGGTGGGTTTTTACCATAAGAATAAACATTTACAAGTCTCAACATGAGTAATAATAATAATAATAATAATAATTTATTTACACATTTTGGCAGACGCTTTTATCCAGAGCAACTTACAATGCACTACAATGTAAAGTTTTACTCAGTATGTTATCTGGGTTTAAACCCATGACCTAATGCAATGCTCTACGACTAAGCTATACAGGAACACATAATAATAATAATAATAATAATAATAATAATAGGCCAGATCAAAGTGTTTTTGTACATGTCTGCTGCAAACACTTTTTCTTGGTTTGTCTAAAGGTTGGCATAAAAAGATGACAAATGAATGAGCGCTTAGATTAAATAGCTTCAGAAGAGTTCTCCTGCAGAGCGGCACGTCTTTATTAGACCTAAACACACACTATGACATCTTAACAATGACGTCTACATCAAAGCTCAGTCAATATTTACATCGACTTGCTCTCCTTCAGTGAAGAAAGTAGATCAGGTGTTACCTTTCAGCGATTTGTGCTGGTCAGATCTACAGGCTCAAAACAGAAATAAGAAATATCTATTTTTTATATTTATTACATTTTAAAGAATCACAGAATTAGCCAAAGATTCAGTTTGGTCTGTATTAAATCAGGCATGCATTAATGTATATTAACTACATGAGCTGCAGGCTTTAATAAACTCTAAAGCCATGCAGCACATTGGCAATAAAACACTCCCTATAACATCAGCGACGTAAAAACGCAGATCCAATCTCGTGGGCATGCAAATGCCTAGAGGATGCCGCGCTAGATGTTTCAATATGTTTTGTAAGGTCGGGATACATGTGTTTGCAATCCAAAGCCTGAAACACAACTCTCTCCGGTTATTGATTCACGTGAGCTTCGAAACGTTTTACGACCGAACATTCTAGTCCCTCTCTGCGTCATCATTCACAATCAGGGGACATATGGCATGCCTTAGCGATTAGCGTGGACTTAAACCCAATAGGCTTCCAGCTGACATAGAGAAACCCAATACTGCGCACAGCGCCCCACTGCATCACACTATACACACGTTCCCATCAGATACCGCCGTACTGAGAACTGTCACATGGGAAACCAGCACTACTTTTCCTGTTTGGTAACAAGCGCTCTCACTCACGTCAAGCGCTCAGTGACTGAAGGTGTGAAAATCTCACAAAACATCACAAGAAATCGCAGAGCAGGTGGTTGTAGGATAAAGACATACGGTACTCACAGGTAAGATGTAAAAGGACTTAGGTCACTTGGCACGGAGGATAATCCTTGTTCAGAGCAGTCCACAAGCAGTAAGATGCCATCCTCCTCGCACTGGCACGCAGACGGGCACTGTTTCACAGGCGGTGGCCCGTGAGAACGGGCACCCGAGATGGCATGCAGGATCAGTAAGACCACAAACATGACAATGACTCCAACTTTATGTCTTTATGTGGATGCTGTGTGTGTGTGGCAGTCTCTCCTGAGGTCTCAGCTCTGCTCTCAGCTTTATGAAATGTTATCCCGAGCCTCGTCTCTCTGTAGATTTATTCTGTCACTTCAAACTCCCATGGGTCTATGAGTCAGTCTGGGGGTTGCCCAGGTCTTCTCTCTCTCTCCCGTCTCATCTCTCTTAGAAGACATTCACCTATTGTAGTAGAAGCTTGCAGCCGTCCTGCCATTGGCTGGAGCTTTGGGAGGGTGGAGCTCAATCACTCCTCCTACTTTCTCCTGCGCTGTCTCTTTCTGCCCCAGGCAGCTGAAGTAGACGGTTCGAATGCAGAGATGCCAAATTTACATCTATCTATCTATCTATCTATCTATCTATCTATCTATCTATCTATCTATCTATCTATCTATCTATCTATCTATCTATCTATCTATCTATCTATCTATCTATCTATCTATCTATCTATCTATCTATCTATCTATCTATCTATCTATCTATCTATCTATCAGCCTTGAGGATTTGGGGAAAGTTCCCCCGTGATCCTGCTATACAGATTTAGACGTCAAACACTGACCACTTCTCCTGCTGTTGCTGCCCATATAAATCATATGCGAATATCGTTTCGCTCCATTGCGCTTGGAGCAACGCTTACATGGTGTTTTATAACCTGAACAACAATAATTGAGTTAAGCTGTAGGCTGCCCTCAGCCCAAGTGCTCAGCCAAACAATCTGCAGATTTATTACTACTTTACCACAGGCATTATGAATATCCGATACGCAGCGAAGGGCATTTCCATGGCTTGTTCTGCATCTCTCACATTAAGTTGGTAGGAATTACAATAGGTATCTGTTTGTTAATTCGGAATCTACTGGAATTTTCCAGGTCGCCGGAGGATAAATACTATTTATGTCTCATAGGAATTCTTTATTGGGACCTTACTGAAATGCAACTAAACATTTAAAGGTGCAGTGTGTAAATTTTAGCGGCGTCTAGTGGTGAGGTTGTGAATTGCAACCAACGGCTCAGTCCACCGCTTACCCCTCGCTTTTGAAACGCATAGAGAAGCTACGGTAGCCGCCACCGGAAAAACATGTAATTGACGGAGACAACTAAGTAAAAAAAGTTTGTCCGTTAAGGCAGTGGTTCAAAAACTTTTTCTGTGTGCGGCCCCCCTTGTGTACGGTGCATTCCATCGCGGCCCCCCCAAAGAAAATTTATGATAAAAATTGTTCTAAAATTTAACTTTTTAACTAAACAAAAAATATTAAATTATACAAAATAGTGCTGTTGGTTAGTAGCCTTGTTTTTTTTTAGGTTTAATTACACAGAATTCATGATAAATGAATGTTTTTTATAAAATGTCATAAAACTGGGGCCCCCCTGGCACCATCTCCCGGCCCCCAGTTTGAGAACCACTGCGTTAAGGGCTTCTGTTGAAACATGGCGGCACAAAATGGCGACTTCCACATAAGGGGACCCTTTGTGTATGTAGATAAAAATGTCTAATTCTAAGGTAATAAACACATAACGGTTCATTATTAAAAGGTCTTTATACACCCCAATAATAGTTTTGTATATTATTTAGCATTTCTGTCAAGAGGTCCTTCTAAAAATTACACACTGCACCTTTAAGCAAATACACTACTGTGTACTGTGTGCCTTTTTTTCCAGGAAAGCCGTGTACGTTTTCCTTTTAGCTTGTGTGTGTACGACTCCAAATGTCTGCAAAACTCTTTAAGTGGATAGTTTACCCAAAAATAAAAAATCACTTTCATATCGTTCCAAAGCCATATGACTTTATTTTTCTGTGTGGAACACGAAGGGAGATTTTGGGCTGAAAGTTAAAGACTGACAGTAACAATCAACCAATCACTTTTATTGAATTTTTATAGCATCTTTAAAAAAAGTTAATAGTGAGTGCAGGCTTCTGGCCCTTTATGTATCGTCACCATGATTGTGTTTTTACTCATTGATTGTTTGATGTACTGAATTGCACATGATAGCTTTAATTGCAAGTGTTTGTTTTGTCGCATTGACGTCCTAAGATGTTTCTAGGAATCTCGAGTGGGAGTTCCTCAAAGCGTTATCCTTTCTTCTTCTGCCATTTTTAAGTTTATCTCAGATTTTTATTGTTTGCTTTAGCGTGAACCCTTTTGTAAAGCTGCAACCGATTTCTAAGAATCAAATAACACTGCATCGGTTGTTTTGCATTAAATTTTGTTATCCCATCTGTCACACAATCGTATTTACTGGGGTTTATGATTTGTGTGATTTTAGTTAATCTTCAGTCCTGCTCATTCATCTGATCTAGAATCATTCATAGTGTGCTCAAATGAATTCCATTAATTCATTAAAATTCCTCAGCTGAGCCCATTTTCTGTGGAGCCTTTGTTACATTTCCTCAAAAAACCCAGCTGAACTGTAGTCATTGCTTCACATTATCTTTTCATTATCCACACACGCACGCACACATGCGCGCGTGGACACACACACACACACACACACACACACACACACACACACACACACACACATGCACGCACGCACATAGCAGAAAATTCTGTCAACTCTTATTGTAAATAATAGTTTTCTGTGCAGGCATCATTCAGGTGATACTGAGATTTTCAATACCCTGTACCGAAAAAAAAAAATTCTTGCTTCAAAATAATGAATATGAATGTGAGATATGCAGTTTTTCGTGTAGATTTTTGTGGAGAATCAAGTTTATTCAGTGATTGATTGGTCATGAATTTCTGTGGTATAATAATCATTAAAGGGACAGTTCACGCAAAAATTAATAATATCATAATTTTCCGAATCTCAAGTTGTTACAAACCTGTATAAATTTCTTTGTTCTGATGAAAATGAAGGAAGATATTTTGAGTAATGTTTGTAACCAAACCGATCACAAGAACCATTCCTTTCCATAGTAGGAAAAAAGAATACTATGGAAGTAAATGGGGCTTGTGAATAGTTTGGTTAGAAACATTTCTCAAAATATCTTCCTTTGTGTTCATCAGAACAAAGAAATTAATACAGGTTTGTAACAACATGAGAGTAATTAATGATGACATAATTTTCTTTTCTTTTTTTGTTGAACTATCCCTTTAAAGGACAAGTTCGGTATTTTACACTTAAAGCCCTATTTTCAGATTGTTTATGATGAAATAGAACAGTTTTGACTGAAATTTCGACATATGATGCTGGCCCAAGAATTTTCGGGTGTTTTTTGTATCACCTCCCACCTCTATAATGGCTGAATAGGTGCACTGGAACAATCCTTCCTAAAATGCATAAAATTTTCGTTTACAAAGACGTGAAACTCACCGAGTGGTCAGGGGTGTTCACGGATATGCACACATAAAAATCGCTGCAAAAGATGCATTCCAACAGGTTTTATCGTAGTTTACTCCACGTACTCCATTGACTTGTATTAGATGTGCTGTGAGGTACAGTATTACTCCGTGTGGGGAACTTTGTTTCTATTCTTGCAATTGGCAAAGGTGGATTATTGCCACCAACTGGGCTGGAGTGTCTATTATTCAAGCTCTCAGCGGAAGAATGTACACGTGTGAGACGTTTGGAAAAATAGTTCCACAAGTTTACAACGAATGCTAAAACAGCTGTTGGAAAGCATCTTTTAACGCGATTTTTGTGTGAGCATATCATTGAACACCCCTGACCACTCGGTGAGTTTCATGTCTTTGTAAATGAAAGTTTAATGCATTTTAGGAAGGATTGTTCATGTGCACCTATTCAGCCATTGTAGAGGTGGGAGGTGAAACAACAAACACCCGAAAATTCTCAGGGCAGCCCCATATGTCCAAATTTCAGTCAAAACCGTTCTATTTCATCATAAACAATCTGAAAACAGGGCTTTGAGTGTAAAATACCCAACTTGTCCTTTAGGTACACCACATAAACACCAAAAGTAGGTGAGCTAACAATTTAAAGCGATACTCCAGCTAAATATCAAAATAAGCCCATGATTTACTCGCACTCAAGCTATCCTAGATACATAAGTCCATCATCTTTCAGACAAACACATTTGTAGTTATTTTAGTAAATGTCCTTGCATCAAGGAATCAGGGAACAACTTCTGACTCTAAACCCCTAAAAAGTGCATTAATCCTTTACAGAAGTAATCCACAGAGTTTCAAGGGGTTACTAAATGTCTTCTGTGGGTAATCAATCGAGTTTATAAGAAAAATATCCATATTTCAAACTTTATAAACTATAATAACTAGCTTCCAGTAACGAGGCCATCTTGGCGCCATCTTGAGAGTCACTGCGCAACATACCCACGAACACTCCCTACGCTAAAACTCTCTCCTGAATCACGTAAGTCCAAGATGGCATCATTACCGCACTTTTGGGGGGTTTAAAGTCAGAAGTTGTTCCCTGATCTCAGTTTTTTACCATTATAAAGCTTGGAAGAGCAAAAATAACTCCAATTGTGTTCCTCTGGAAGATGATGGACATGTGTATCTCGGATTGCTTGAGGGTGAGTAAATATATGGTGTAGTTTTAATATTTGACTGAAGTATCACTTTACATATACAGTCTCAATACTACCAAGCCCCTAAGGTGACATTGGAGTAAAAAAAATCAAAAGTTTAGTTTCGTGTACTCACGCGAAACCTTCATGTGCAGATCTTTTTTTTTCGTGTGCTCACCTGAAACTTTCGCGCACACACGTGAAAGCAAAAGTTTTACTTGCGCACACGAAAGTTTCACATAATCATGCGATAGTTTCACGGGAGCACGTGATAGTTTCACATGCGCACGCAAAACTAAACTTTATTTAATTTTTGCTCCATGTCCTCTTAGGGGCTCCGTACGATACAGCCTAGCTTAAGCTAAATTAAATATGCATTCATTACTCAATAAAAAAGATGGAATAAGCAAGATAATGCATTTATTACCAATGTATTGAACCATCTGTTAATATCTAAACACCTGATGATAAGTCCAATAATCAGAAAAATTTTTGTATATTTATGAGTACGGTTTTTTTATATATTTTAGTATATTTAGTATTTAAACTAATGTCCATTAGATGATCTATATGTCACAGTGTTACCTTTTCAGGTGGAGGTAAATGACAGTATAGCAGAGTATATATATATATATATATATATATATATATATATATATATATATATTATAGTTATAGCATGTGATATTTCTTGTTGCTGCTCAAATACGCAAGGGTCTGCATAGAAATTTTGAATGCTGAATGTCTTGTGCTAAAGGAAGTATAAACAGAGAAACAACTTGAGCAATTGTTGACGTAGTGAGAGTAGAGCAATAAAATGAATGTAGATAGCAAAGCTTTGATAATTTGGTTTTGTGGACGAACTTGATAAGAAATGTTATAAAGTTTTTTGATGTACAGTCATTACTGAGATCTCTTTTTAACTTCACAGTGCATGAGACACACTGGAGAGTCCTATAAGAGAGAAGATTGAGGCTTCTTAATTTTCATCCTTTGCTTCTGTTGAAACTCCTTGCTTTCGAAAAGAAACAACTGAAGTGTCATAGCAATATTATTCATGCTTTACTCTTTCCTACAGGTAATAATAGCCATGAAAACATGCTTTAAAGTTAATCTTTATTTACACACAGGCAGTCGAAGAACAGACAGAGGCTTGTGTTTTTCTGCAGAGCGTGAAAGAAATCTGCTGTTATTATTTCGAGTGAAGAGTAAAACCGAAAGGGCGAGAGATTCTGAAAGGCCTGAAAAGCAGGGATTTGCGAACAATGTGAAGGCAGTAAAGCAGTTGAAAGTTAGATGTGCTGTCACCAAACACAGCTCTGCAAACAGTTCCCACCTCTGGGCACCTGCGCGCCGAGTCGGAGGCCAAAACGGGGTTGGGTTACCTGTACGGCTGGAGCTGCAGGGACCCAAGGAAGATCTGCCCCCATCCCCTGCCCCTTAAGATCAAAGGCCTACACCCCCCCTCCAAATCTCATACCCACCCTCCCCTACACACACACTATCCAAGAATCGGCAATCTTTTAAGGCACAAAAAGGAAGCAGTTACCTGGCTCTCACCTGTCTGAATCTGCCACAGGTTATTCGAGCTCCATCAAGCGCGGAAGTCCATTCAGTGGCCGCCTGATGAGAGGGAGAAACTGGAGACTTGGGTCTACCCACTTACCAAGGCTGGGAACAGACAATTACTGGTGAACGCAGTCATATCTGGCTGCTATGACCACCTGCTCAGTTCACTTAAGGGGAAAGTCTTGCAATAAAAACAACATTGGAGAAAAATGCTTGCTAAAAATGTGATATGTTAATGCTTCAAAAAAAAAAACGATTATTTATCCAACATTTCTCATTCCGTCTGTGAGAAAGAAAGTATCACTTTTTTTGGTCTCGCCAGCCTCCCAACCTAAAACTTTCACTATAAGTAACTTTTTTTAAAGTATTACAAATACAATCATTCAGCATTCGCAAATCATTCCAATATATGCACATTTGGAATACTTCAATAATGTGGTTATATTTTGCAGCCCTAATAAAAAGCCCCAATAGATGTTCTGCACTGTGGACCACTTTGCTCAGCATTTGTTGGTTTTTTATTGGCAATACACAGTAAATAATTTTGATTTTGCTCAGTGGTTGGCCCTTCATCCAGGCAAGCAATAGCGGTCATTTCATTGTCTAGGTTAACCATAGACTAGTACGGCTGTGAGTATCCCACTTTTAGCCAAAATAACCTTTAATTTGGTTACACGTTTTTGTCAAAATAACTTAAATGATTACAGAATCCAGATAATTTATGTACATCCAAAATGTTGATGTCTTTCTTTGTTTAGTCGAGAAGAAATTTAATGTTTTGGGGAAAACATTCCAGGATTAATAGACTTTATTGGACCTCAACAATTCAGTTTCAATGAAGTTTCAAAGTAGCCGGGTGCAACCAGACTCTCGTACATTAATTTAATTTGTACAGAGAGTCTGGCCACGCTCCCTTGCAAAGCGTTACTTCCGTTAAGGAGGGTCCTCTGTTGAAGTTTAAAACTATTGGATCTGCCCAGAGTCACTCTGAATCTGCCATAACCAATCGCTAACGTTTGGTCGTGACGTATGTCACTCAGTCTGGCGCACGACCTCAACGTCTGCGTTCTTAGCCACTCCCCGCTGTTCGCTGATTGGACCTGCAGATTTTTGCCGGAGAAAACGAAACTCTTTACAGCAGTACCAGACGTTGTTCTGAAGCGAAATGAAACTTAAGCGGAAGAACGTAGGAGGGCGGAGCAGGCTAGTTTCAAAGGGCTCTAAATGATCCCAAACGAGGCATAAGGGTTTAGCAAAACGATTGTCATTTTCTGCAAGAAAAATAAAACAATATGCACTTTTAAACCGTTGAGGTTTCTTGTCTTGCACCAGTTGTGTGACGCGCCAGCGTGACCTTGCGTATTGCGTAAGAACGTCGAAAGGTCATGCATGACGTATGCGAAACTACTGCTCCAGTGTTTACAAGTGTGAAGAAAGAGGACCGACATTGTTGTATGAGGAATGATACTAATTAATTTATTTTTGTCAGTTTATTGTTTAAAATGGTGCGTTTCACATATGTGACGCGTTCCCTTTTAACGTGCTTACACTATACGTAAGTTCACACTGATGTGTCACACGGCTAGTGCAAGCTGAGAAGTTGTGGTTTATAAATGCTTCTTTTCTAAATTTCTTGCCGAAAATGAAAATAATTTCACTAGATAAGATCCCTTGTTTGGGATCGTTTAGAGCCCTTTGAAGCTGCATAGAAACTGTAATATTAAACTGCATTGAAACTGTATACTGGATGGGGTCCAATTAAATCTATTAAATTGAGAAAATCCTGGAATGTAAATGTGAGTAAATAATCTGGATCAGTGGCGGCTGGTGCTAAAAAAATTGGGGGGGGGGGGGGGGGTCGCAAACAAACACAGAATCCAACTCTTCCTTTAGTAAAGCAGTACTCTTAGCCATTTATCAGGTATGAATATAATTACTGCTTAGCTAAAATGATGAAAATGTTACAGTTGAAGTCAAACGCACAAAGTTAATGTACTATGAATCTGTAATGAACGTATCAAGGTAATCATTCACACACACACACACACACACACACACACACACACACACACACACACACACACACACACACACACACACACAAAGGTCGCGTTAGACTTTTTTAATCTCCGTACTTTTTTATTAAAAGTGTTGTAAAGAGTCCGTCACAGTCAGTTATTATCAGTCATTTCATGTTTTAAAAGTTTTTGTTCACATTTCCATTTCTAATCATAAACTTACAAGACGAGCATACGTCAAAATGTGTTTATTTATTTTTTAGAGAACAGATAAACGGAGACTGTGCATCACTTTACATGTTTAACATCACATGAAGCAGATGAATGAATGTTTTTTTCTCACAGTGACAGCGGAGGCGATAAAACACGCAAGCTTTATGCTGAACATGCAAATATGAACAAATCAAATAAAAAATACTACTGCGATTAAAATATCAATGACGTAAAAATCTGAATTGAACTAAACTCATCTGAAACCATCTTGTGTAATAAACGCATGAAGGCAGATTATTGCAAACTCTTGTCTGGCGTCTGCAGCGTACCTGTAGTGTTTAACTTCAACAGCGATGCGCAGACCAATCAGTGTATGACATCAAAATATCGCAAGAAAGTTTAGAAACCAGGGCGTCATTTGAGCAATACACTGCCACCAACTGGACGTGCTAGGAATTACATTTAGTCAAGTTGTATGGGCAATCTGCCAAAATGACGTTCACATTTTTTTCCTGCTTAAAATCGTTTAACGCGACCGAACACACACAAAAAGAGACACTAAAGCTGCCTAATCACAGGCTCGTATGTTTCTTTTTGCTTTTATAACACAAGCACATTTTTTCCCTCACAACAGACTAAGTACATACAGTCCATCAGCTCAATCTGTACGATTCATGAAGTTCCCTTAAACACAATGGTTTTCTCGTGGGTGCTTTTTTAAACTCTACAACAACAAAACTAACAACAACAAAGTTGACCAAGCCACGGAATATACCGGATTATATGAGCTCTCGCTCTCATTATGTCCACGCAACACAAGCTCAAACGTGCCACAAAATTTCATGTTGTGCAGTCTAACGCATTCAGAGTTTAAAACGGCAAAAGGGGAAAATAAAACTCAAGACTTATATGATATCCAGCTAGCCAACTCAGTTTGCCATGAGAAGTGCCAGACTGCCATCATTTGACTCTGTTGGTCGATCTGGTCCAAGCTTCTTAGTCCTTTATTTATTCATCAGTTAAATACCTTGTAAATAGTGATTTTGTAAGGATAAAATCATATTTTGCTTAATCTCAAGATATTTTACTTGTTTTCACTGATCTGTACTATCAGTTAACACAGCAATCTGCAACGCGGTTATGAGACTCTGAGAACAATCCAATCACAGGAGGTTAACATAAAAAACAATACTGATTTGCTTACAACATAAGTGGGAGGGTTTGGGGCGCACAGTCCTGCGACCCAGGGCTGATCCGAAACCAGCCAATTAGAGCTCAGCCTCAGGTCACATGTTTTTACCCTTTTACCTGACCTACATAGACACTCATTAGGGTTGCGCCCCAGACACACAAACATGACAAACACACAACAAACTCAGTTTTGTGAGCGTTAGCGACAGGATGGGGCGTGTCCAGGGCCGAGACAAAGTTGAGTAAAGTTTAACTTTATGCAAATGATGAGCGACTTTCGGGAGCAACTAAAGCAGCGGAGTTCACATCATCCATCTCCCGTCAGTTACTGTAGAGGACAGTACTCATTTATGACAACCAGAATTAGAAACGCCTCCTAATGACCTCAATCAAAGAGACAGCCGACACACAGCAAGAAAGTCGCTTGAAATGTATGGGGCATTAGACATTGAGACAACAAAATATATGGGGTCAAATATCCTAATTTGTTTCATTTGATTAATGTTAAAGAGAATTGATTGAAACATTAAAGTGAGATCTGTTTTTATACCTTTTTTCTTCACCAAAAGTATCTTTTTCTCTTCTATATTTGTAACCTGCACTGTTCTGTAAATCTGTGCAAGAGTTCATGAACCAGATTGTTTACCCCCAAGAAAGTGAGATGAATACTTGTTGGCTCGCTTGTAAGAACCACATTAACAATATAAAATCCAGTCAGCTAGTGTATACCATAATACACACACGAGTCAGAGCATGCAAGAGAAGAACAGAAGAAATAAAAGACTTATTCTTCATTCAATTTTATGTCTTGCCATTGGCATTCCAATTACAGAAGCTACTTTAAGGAGAGAAGATGATTTAACAGCAATAAATAAAGATGATAATTTATTGATTGTTTTGACTTGATTGCTTTAATTATTTCCAGGTAAGGACTTGCAAGTGTTATTTAGGGGCAGCTTAAATAGGTTATAGGGTAATAATCTCAGTTTTCTAATAGTGAGCATGCAATTTTGGCTAAAACAAGCCTAAATTTGGGCTGTCAGTGAAAGTCTAATGGGACATTCACACAGGACAGAAGCATTAACGTTTGATGGAAGGCTTGACTGAAGCGTGGCCAACAGCCAATCACAGTGCCCGCAACACATGCTCCGGTCTTCCATAAACGTAATTGGCTGGCTCTGCTCATTTGCATAAAGCAATCTGCTTGGTTGATGCACGCATTGCCGCTTGAAAAGTTGAGAAATTTTCAACTTCTGCTGCGAGCAACGGCAGTGAAGCGGCGCCGACGGATCCAAGATTCAGTTCGGCAACGCATGAAGTCACCCATTAAAAGTGAATGGGAAGCATCATTATCAGTCCCCGTGTGAACGTACCATAATAGACTTCTAACGGTACATTCACGGGACGAAAACGTTAACGCTTGACAGAAGGCTTGTCTGAAGCGTGGCCAACAGCCAATCACAGTGGCCGCAACACATGCTTCGGTCTTCCATAAACGTAATTGGCTGGCTCTGCCTAGGTCATTTGCATAAAGCAATCTGCTTGGTTGATGCACGCACTGCCGCTTGAAAAGTTAAAAAATTTTCAACTTCTGCTGCGAGCAAGGGCAGTGAAGCGGCGCCGACGGATCCAAGATTCAGTTCGGCAACGCATGAAGTCACCCATTAAAAGTGAATGGGAAGCGTCATTATCACGCCCCGTGTGAACGTACCATAATAGACTTCTAACGGTACATTCACGGACGAAAACGTTAACGCTTGACGGAAGGCTTGTCTGAAGCGTGGCCAACAGCCAATCACAGTGGCCCAACACATGCTTCGGTCTTCCATAAACGTAATTGGCTGGCTCTGCCTAGGTCATTTGCATAAAGCAATCTGCTTGGTTGATGCACACATTGCTGCTTGAAAAGTTGAAAAATTTACAACTTCTGCTGCGAGCAAGGGCAGTGAAGCGGCGCTGACGGATCCACTATTCAGTTCGGCAACGCATGACGTCACCCATTAAAAGTGAATGGGAAGCATCATTATCACGCCCCGTGTGAACGTACCATAACAGACTTCTAACGGTACATTCACGGACGAAAACGTTAACGCTTGACGGAAGGCTTGTCTGAAGCGTGGCCAACAGCCAATCACAGTGGCCCAACACATGCTTCGGTCTTCCATAAACGTAATTGGCTGGCTCTGCCTAGGTCATTTGCATAATGCAATCTGCTTGGTTGATGCACACATTGCTGCTTGAAAAGTTGAAAAATTTTCAACTTCTGCTGCGAGCAAGGGCAGTGAAGCGGCGCTGACGGATCCACTATTCAGTTCGGCAACGCATGACGTCACCCATTAAAAGTGAATGGGAGCATCAACGCTCACGCCCCGTGTGAACGTACCATATAGGCGTTTAACGGTACATTCACACGGGACGAAAACGTTAACGCTTGACGGAAGGCTTGTCTGAAGCAGGGGCCAACAGCCAATCACAGTGTGTTCTTTCATAACACATGATGTTTTATATAAACAAGGTTTGGGAGGAGCTGATCAGTCAATGAACTCGGCTGGCTTTCAATCATTAATCAATGAACATGGCTGGCTCTTAATCACTAATCAATGAACTTGGCTGGCTCTCAATCACTAATCAATGAACACGGCTGGCTCTCGATGATTAAGCAATGAACACGGCTGATTATCAATCACTAATCAACACAACAACTTAGTACCAGCTCTATAAATAATCATAGAGTCCTTACCCTCAATTCTCTGGGACATTATTGCAAGATGTCCAGTCAAACAAACCCAGCACAGGAAATTCACCATACCACACAGGATCATCTCGGGCCTTCCGACAGCGGTCGGGATGTTTCAATCAAGCCCGAGGCCTCCCCACAGGCCGGACGATCTTTCCGCATTGCTACACGAATCCCGAGGAGAAAAGGACCGTCTCCTCGCACCCCGCAGAGGCGCTCCCCACTATCACCGGCATCTTCATACGCTTCTGCTTCTCCAGGAATCCCCGACATCAAGAAATGGTCCATCCTAGGCCTCGAACTAGCTCTTGAAAATGCAGATATTCCATTCTCACGTAAACAAACAAAGGCGCAACTGTTCAGCCTACTCCGCGATAGCCGGAGGGCTACTCAACCCCCGCAAACAGCCGTGACAGCAAGCTCTGACTCCTCGTCTCTGCAAGCACGGAGTACACCGTACACCCGAAAGACACCAGGGAAAACACGGAGGTCTCAAAGACACCGCATGAAGCCATCAGCTAGCCTGGGTCGCCCGCCGATGTCTCCAGCAGCCAGCTCACAAGCGAGTCAGCTAGCAAGCCAGCCAGACAGCGCGAACATGCTTCCGCTCACGGCAACGGCTTCACTCCTCCCACTGCCGCTTCTTTCTCCCGGCCAATGGCCTGCTGCCCCTCCGTCTCTCTATCACACGGGGTTGCGTTCAGCAGCAGCGCCGGCCGCATCTATTTTTCCTTCTCACATTTCTCCCATTTTTTCCGCAGGAGCTGACACGAGTGCGGCAACGGCTTCGCTCCTCTCACTGCTGCTTCCTTCTCCCGGCCAATGGCCTGCTGCCCCTCCGTCTCTCTATCACACGGGGTTGCGTTCAGCAGCAGCGCCGGCCACATCTATTTTTCTTTCTCACATTTCTCCCACTTTTTCCGCAGGAGCCGACACGAGCTCGGCAAAGGCTTCACTCATCCGCTTCCTTCTCCCGGCCAATGGCCTGCTGCCCCTCCGTTTCTCTATCACACGGGGTTGCGTTCAGCAGCAGCGCCAGCCACATCTATTTTTCCTTCTCGCATTTCTCCCATTTTTTCCGCAGGAGCCAACACGAGCTTGGTAATGGCTTTGCTCATCCCACTGCCGCTTCCTTCTCCCGGCCAATGGCCTGCTGCCCCTCCGTCTCTCTATCACACGGGGTTGCGTTCAGCAGCAGCGCCGGCCACATCTATTTTTCCTTCTCACATTTCTCCCACTTTTGCAGCAGGAGCCGACTCGAGCGTGAGGATGCCTCCGCTAACGAGTCAGGCCCCGGTTTTCGCTGCAGGAGCCGACACGAGCGTGAGGATGCCTCCGCTAACGAGTCAGGCCCCCGGTTTTTGCCGCAGGAGCCGACACGAGCGTGAGGATGCCTCCGCTAACGAGTCAGGCCCCGGCACCCTCTATGACTTTTCAACCTGATATTTTCGCCCACGGATCGACCCAAAGCGTGAGGCTGCCTCCGCAAGTGGCTCCAGCGGCTTCTTTTTCTGTTGATTCTGTTCCCCAGACCCGTCAGCCTTTCACGCTGGCTACCGCAGCACCAATGCCCATCCCACCCAACGCATTGGCCTTGGAACCTCCCCCTGTCATCAATTCCATCAGGCAACAGATCCTCGCAGAAATTGAGGCAGCCGGCATCAGAAGCGGATCTTCACCCAACACTAGTGCCTCCCTATTCAACTATAATATTCCCTTAAATCATCCACTCAAAGACCTTCTTACCACCTCTCTAGATACTATACTCCAAGCAGTCTCAATGGGAACTCTTCAAACCTATCTGACAGCTTGGAGAAGCTTCAGAACTTTCCATCATTTACACCAGATCCCTTTAGCCAACTTCTCTCTACTTACCATAACATCATTCATATCGTACCTGCATAAAGTCAAACACCTTCGAATCAGCACAATTAAAGGGTATATGAGCGGGAATCCAATTTTTTCACAAACTAATGTTAGGCTCACCCTCAACTGCTATCACTAATCCCCAGACCGCCATGCTTTTAAAAGGTATTGAAAAAACCCAACCCAAGAGTCCAGATCCCAGGTTACCCATAATCATAGAAATCCTTTCAAAATGTCTAGCCACTCTTCGCAAAGGCTACTCCTCAGTACATACTGCCCGAACCCTAGACGCCATGTTCGTGTTAGCCTTTTTTGGTTTCCTCCGCTGTTCAGAATTCACTGTTTCAGCCACCTTTGACCCAAACCTACACCCAACCATCTCTGATCTAGCCATAATAGATGACGAAACCATCTCATTTTTTATCAAACACAGCAAGACGGACCAAATGAGAAAAGGACACCACATATACATTTTCAAAATTCAAACTCCCATCCAACCATACCAAGTTCTCAAAGCTTACACTTCCTACCGTTGCCACCAGATTAAATCCTCTTCCGACCCACTTTTTGGGGATGAATTCAACCGCCCAGTAACCCGCTTTTGGTTTCAGAAGCACCTAAAACAAGTTTTGCTAACATCTGGCTTCCCCCCCCATGAATTTTCAAGTCATTCCTTCCGCATTGGAGCAGCCACAACAGCTGCTCAAAAAGGACTCCCAGACTCCCAGATACAAACCCTAGGCCGCTGGTCTTCGGAAGCTTTAAAAAATTACATCAGGGCAGATCGTGCTTCCATCAAAGAAGCCCACCAAACACTCACGTCCCAGCAAACGGACATAAGATCACACCGTCACACATAAACCCATCATCACCCTCGATCGTCTTTCCTGCCTCCGCAGAAGCTAGTACCGGCAACTCAAGCTGACACCCTCATCAGAATCTTACACAGCCCTACCGCAACAGATTCCTTCTCAGATAACAACAACTGTCGCAGCGCGACCACTCTTGCAGAAGCCCAAGCTTTTATTTCACTCTCTGCCACAGCAGATGCCTTTTTTAAGCCAGTATCGCAGCAGCGACCGCCCCCACAGGGGCCCGTGCTTCTTTCACTTCCTCTGTCAATAAAACCTTCCCTTTCCAACTCAGGCCAGTATCGCAGCAGCGACCGCCCCCGCAGGGGCCCGTGCCTTTTCCTCGATCTGCCGCAGCAGTCGACTTCTGAAGCCAGTATCGCAGCTGCGACCGCCCCCGCAGGGGCCCGTGCTTCTTTCACTTCCTCTGCCAATAAAACCTTCCCTTTCCAACTCAGGCCAGTATCGCAGCAGCGACCGCCCCCGCAGGGGCCCGTGCCTTTTCCTCGATCTGCCGCAGCAGACGACTTCTGAAGCCAGTATCGCCGCTGCGACCGCCCCCGCAGGGGCCCTTGCTTCTTTCACATGTTCTGCCAATAAAATCTTCCCTTTCTAACTCAGGCCAGTATCACTGCAGCGACCGCCCCCGCAGGGGCCCGTGCCATTTCCTCGATCTGCCGCAGCAGATTATTTCAACCTCGAAGCCCGTATCGCAGCGCGACCGCCCCCGCAGGGGCCAGTGCTTCCTTCACATTTTCTGCCCAGCAGAATCTATGCATCTATCGCTGCCTAAGCAGTACTGCTCCCTCTGGAGTTTTCTTCTTCCCCAACTACCTCATGTCTGGCTCCTCTAGAGCACAGCCCCATCTCAAGGCACAAACTGCTTCCTTCGCTCCCTTGGAGTCCTACCTTGCTCCTTACAGCACTACCTCACCTATTACCTTTAAAAACTCCCCGCTCTTCTTCAGAGTACAATTTTCTCCCTTCCCTACATATTGGCAGCAGCAGATTTTGCTCCCCCGGAGCCCCCTATATTCTTCAAACTACAGCCTTTGGGTCCAGGCCTCTGCCCCACCTCATATATCCTTCTCAACCTCTTCACAGCACTTCTCAACAGTGCCCGCTCTCCAGAGCTGCCTTTTTCAATTCTACCCTCTACTTCAGCATTTTCCCCAATGAGGGCCAGCACCTCGCCTTCTCAAGCCAGCCTTCTTTGGGGAATTGTTGTTCAGGCGGCTGTCCTGCACCACCTGCTCTTTTTGGGGATAACCCGGGTCAGGGCACGCCCCAGGCCCGGGGCTCCTTCCCCGGTCAAGGGACGAACGTTCCGAACTCGGGGGGTATTTCCCGAGCTCGGAACCTTCGCCCCGGGACAGCACGCCACTCACGCATATTAGCAGTCCCACTTTATTGTCAGTGAGGCGAACTCGTAAAATGATGTTTTATATAAACAAGGTTTGGGAGGAGCTGATCAGTCAATGAACTCGGCTGGCTTTCAATCATTAATCAATGAACATGGCTGGCTCTTAATCACTAATCAATGAACTTGGCTGGCTCTCAATCACTAATCAATGAACACGGCTGGCTCTCGATGATTAAGCAATGAACACGGCTGATTATCAATCACTAATCAACACAACAACTTAGTACCAGCTCTATAAATAATCATAGAGTCCTTACCCTCAATTCTCTGGGACATTATTGCAAACCCACCTCCACCCCTTCGCCTCACTACGTACATTTAGCTCAGCACCGGGGATAACCCGGGTCAGGGCACGCCCCAGGCCCGGGGCTCCTTCCCCGGTCAAGGGACGAACGTTCCGAACTCGGGGGGTATTTCCCGAGCTCGGAACCTTCGCCCCGGGACAGCACGCCACTCACGCATATTAGCAGTCCCACTTTATTGTCAGTGAGGCGAACTCGTAAAAGTAGGATAATTGATGATGTGAGTTATAGTTAAAATCTCTTGAGTTTTCTTAAAAAAGCTTTGAAGATAAAGAAATGAGGTACAAATGAGACACTTTCTTTACAAAACATGAAGCACAGTATGTCAATATAAATATAACAGATCATTTTCTTTGAAAGAATTTGATAATAAATGTTTGAGTTCCTTTCCGAATCTCTGACTTACTGTAGCCTTTGATCTTTAGAAAAGACACATGTGGGATTACGGGGTGTTTTTCTAGTCGGAAAACATTTAAGACTTACTAGAAATAACTGAGGCCCACCTTTTAGGGTATAGAAATCAGATTATGATCTTTTCAATGCAAGCCAATTAAATCTTTAGAATAAAGCGTGACATTGCCTGTCCAAATGTTGCACCTGTCATTTATCTTGTGTTGCAAACATGAATTATACTTTAATCCTCCGATTTGATGAAAAGAGGTGCTGTTTATTCATAAAAGTGATCAGACTTGCAGTTTGTGTTTGACAGATGCATACTGTAAAAGTAATTATTTTTATTGGTCTGGTAAAATGTAGAAAGCAACAAAATGCTATCTTTTGACACAAAATAGTTTTCAGTCCTCCTTGCCTTTTTAAAAACTTTTCTTGAAAGTGTCCAAACAGCATGAGATTGCACTTGTTATAGGGTGTGGGGCTGTGTTTGGATTCATGGCACAGATACTGTATGTTCACCATGCGAGAGAAAGAAAGACACAGGTAAGTGATGATTGTATCTTGCATGCAAGCTGCGATTAAATTCAGGTGGAATGTTAACACTGACTGATAATATTTTACTGTCTCCATTTGACTCCAGCCAAGCGTAACCTGGGAAAAATGATTGACCTGAAAAGCAGAAGGTTGTGTGTGCGCAGATTTAGAGAAAAACAGACTACATTACTACATTTTTGTATTTTTGTACTTCATATATCTGAAGATCATGGACTGCATTAGTCTATGCGTGTATGAAACTAAATATGCAAGGGTGCAAAATAAGCTTTGAGTTTGCATTAAAATGCCATTCAAACATACAGTCTCAGAAGAAAAAGGTACAAACGCTGTCACTGGAGCAGTGCCCTTTCAAAAAAAATACTATAGTACCTTACAAGAATATATTAGTACATCAAAAAAACATATTGGTACCCCATATTTACACCTAAATTGTACATATTAGGACTTTTTAAAGGGTAGGCTACCGTGACAGTGACAGTGTCTTACGCATCATTTAAAAGTAATATTTATATTGTACAGTAAAATCGTAGGTTGAAGTTCATGAATAAAGTGTGGTAATGTCGTGTTATAGTTTTGCGTTTCAATATAAAACAACATATCCTACAGCGCCCTCTAGAGTAAAAGTACAATTACGACAGGACTGAGATCAACGTCTGTGCAAATAAATCAAAGTGATACATAATTTCCCTTCTCCAGCTTGAAGATGGTCATGATACAATGATTCACATTTTGTACTAAAACAACATCAATATCAAATTCTTCCTCTAGTTAGCAGTTTGCAGTTTCACAACTTGCGCAATACTACGTTCAAAATGTAAAACTGTCAGTGCGGTTGTCTTTTAGAAGGCATTTTATGATTTGTTAGATTATATATCATGTCGCCTGTCAATCAAGCTCCCAACGAAGGATGTTAATCAAACTCATCAAGCATCATCCAAAACCAGATATTTTATGTTAATTTAGATGTTTTAATTATATTTTTAATCATATTAAAAGCAATAACAATACAATAATGGTGTGGGCCTGTTCATCAGAGTGGGTGGTCCTATATGCCCAGCCACCAGGCCCGTCCGCTAACTATGCCCCTTTTATTTTATCTTTTTATGTTTTATAAAAAAAACATCCCAAATGTAATATTATTTAAATGTACATAAGATGTACATAAACATTCTTACAGTGTTGAATTGTTTTTTATGTCATGATTTTAGTCTTTTCTGGTGTTTTTATGTGAGAACAGCTTTTTGTGTGCCTGGTCCTTTATGGCGGCGGCCTTGACACATCACAGTAACAGGCCAACACTTTAAACCAGTGGTTCCCAACCCTTTTCACTTCAAGGCATCCCACAACAATATTTGAAGGCCCCTCACTCACTCAATTTTTTCCACATAAAATTAAATAAAACTTGGAATGACAAGAAAGATGTATATTCACTACTAATTTTTGATTGTTTTAGCTTATTTTAATGCTCATTTTGTCCATTTAAAAAAAAAATTTAAGTTATCTTGAGGCCCCCTTAGAAACCTGCTGACACATCACAACTGAATTTAATACATTTTATTAGGGGCACTATCATGTCACTATATGGTACTCCTACAGTATTTTTAAAACTCCATGTAATTTATTCAGTAGCCTATACCGAGCAGGTGGAATAAGTTTCTGTTATCGAGCTGTTGGCTCCCTCTTGTGGCAGATGAACCAGACTACTGTGGATTTAAAATCTCTAAGCAAACTCTTTGTGCAGTGACAGCACCTCCATTTGAGCATGGAAAGATGACGCAGAAGTGCATTCCAAAGAAACAGTGGTTTGGTCCCTTCACTTTTCATCCCTTCAAGAACTCTGTAGTGTGAACCCTTTCAAGGGTTTAGGGCATATGGATGAGTCCTTCAGAATGGAATATTGGGTTAGTCACTTCAATCGATCGTTTGAACAAATTGCGATATATAGTGCAGTCCAAAGTGAAACCCTTTGACTCTGTGGCAAAGTTCCAGCAACATTAGAAATGGTGGTATGCAAGAGTAAGTGAAGGTACGCTTGAAAGCTTAATATATAAAAGTGCCAGTATTACAAACACTGGTTTGGTTACTTACATCATGTGTTGCTCCTTTACCACAGTTAACAACCAGAAGTATGGCGCACATGCGCACTACTAGTTTGTAGCTCATGCTCCGCTGTAAACAATGGCCATTTTCCACACCACGTAAACAGTCACTAAAGATGAAGAGAAAATGACGTTGTTTTTAATTGTTTTGTTTGCCAAGTATTCCTAAAGGACAAGTTGGGTATTTTACACTTAAAGCCCTGTTTTAAGATTGTTTATGATGAAATAGAACGGTTTTGACTGAAATTTCGACATATGCGGCTGCCCCGAGAATTTTCGGGTGTTTGTCGTTTCACCTCCCACCTCTACAATGGGTTTAATGGTGCACTGGAACAATCCTTCCTAAAATGCACTTTCGTTTACAAAGACGTGAAACTCATCGAGTGGTCAGGGGTGTTCACTGATATGCCCCCACAAAAATCGCTGCAAAAGATGCTTTCCAACAGGTGTTTTAGCATTCGTTGTAAACTTGTGGACCTATTTTTCCAAACGTCTCACACCCGTACATTCTTCCGCTGAGAGCTTGAATAATACACACTCCAGCCCAATTGGTGGCGATAATCCACCTTTGCCAATTGCAAGAATACAAACAAAGTTCCCGGCGTGGAGTAATACCGTACCTCACAGCACATCTAATACAAGTCAATGGAGTTAGACAAAAAATACGATAAAACCTGTTGGAAAATGCCCAACTCCACCTTCCTTGAATTGATTGGCCATTGCACCATTTTGACATTGACGAGCACTTTTAGACTGCTAATTGAGGCAGACCAGATAGAAATAGGCGAGGTAAAGTATTTACAGTTAGGCACATTAGGCAATTATTTCATGTCATGTATTGTGCACCACGGTCATAACGATGGTGTAAAGTTAGAAAATGGATATATGGCTTGAGAGCGTGAGAATGGGGTCAACTGCACAAGTCTCATGCTGAATGCATGAGTGTTGGCAGCCCTGAATGACTCATATGTTTACATGCACAAAATTTTATCAATTGGACTGAATTTAATCCGATTGAAGGTTATGATAATACAGTTTACATGTACTCTAAACATTGCAATCTGATAATAATGTTTGTTTACATGCACATTCTATATAATCCGAACAGAACGTCTGCGCAAGCGCACAGCCAGGGTTGCCAGCTTTGCGTATCAAAACCATCCCAATGGACATACAAAACTAGCATCCCAATGACTATTCACAAGCCAAATACCAATAACTAATCAGCGAAATCCTTTCATCTTTAACCCACAGGAAAAAAAAACCTACTGAGTTTAAACAGTAGCCCAAATCTGAACAAAAAAAGCAGAGAACTTGGCAACACCACGCTACGCACAGCATCTCTTGTCGAGTTCACACTTCATCTCTGGATAAATGTACAAAGCTCATTTTGGAGAAAGTTGTTCTTAAGGAGTTTTCAGATATAGGCAATGAAAACACAATTTTCAAAAGGCACAATGCTATTTTATTGCTTTATGTGGCCTAATGTTATGAAGTACACATGAACCCAGCAGACTGTTCAGCGCGTGACCCCATTACCTTAATAATGCGTGTTGCTATTGCCTTGCTATTGCATGTTTCTGTGACAAGAATTATGTAAAATTTAAATAAGAGGTAAATATAAGACGTGAACTTGATCACAATTGTTCTGCGCATGTGCACAATGTATTTCTGCATCTGATTGAGAAAATACTACGATTCACACGTTTACATGCATACTTTTCTCCTGCTGATCGGATCACAGATCGTACTAATGACTCATTAAAATCTTGCTGCCACCTACTGGCTGTTTTAGTTTGAATTTTAAATGATAATTTCCATTTTTGAAAAACAACAATTGTAATTGCCGGGTAAATTCGTTTTGTAAAATCCTATTAGCAACTTTTCACACCTGAAAAAGCCCAAGCATCCATATCCATATAGGCATAATGCCACACTGAATGTGTGCGTGTGTGCACGTGCATAATTATGTAAAAATTCACATGCTGTTCCCTGGGATCTTTGCGAATTTACACGAAATCTCAAAGAGACGCAGAAAGCTTTGTCTTATCTTTCTTACTTGAGAACACATGATTTACATTTGTCTATGTTTTATTGGACTACAGATAAAATGGGTTTGGTTTTGTTTGTCTAGAGAGGTTTATTGCTTTTGGATACAACCTGGGAAAGCAGTGTCCCGTGGGATAACTTTACTGGATCTGTAGGGCTCCATCTATCATCACCAACATTCTTAGTTTTAAATCACCTTTTGAATGGAGGGAGGTAATACATAGCACTTTACTACACTGTCTTCACAGGTGCAAAAGAGAATCAACTGTAGTTTCAAACTAGATTTTCCAACTTGTATGATGGATTAGAGCTATCGCAGGCACAATAAAGTTCTGATGGTCTTTTTATATGTGTTAAATAAGAATAAAAGTCGTAATGCTGAACCCCTGAAATGGAATTTGGAAGAGTAACATTTTCCCAGAAGTACTGTTGACGTTTCTTGAATTGTTTTACTGAATGTGTGAAAGTGGGTGTAATACACATTCTTAAAAATAAAGGTGCTCAAAAGGTATTTTACAGCAATGTCATAGGAGAACCAATTTAAGTAGCCGTATTACAATTAACCACGCATTAGTTTGTGCCCCGCTCACCCCAATTGTATATCAATGTAACATTTATCAAACTTTACAAAAGTATTAGGCCATGTTTACACGGAAACGATCTGAAGAGAAAAAGCAATAGTGTCTGTGCGTTATCACTTTTTTTCCGCGTTAATATGAGCGTTATGGGGTGGAAATCTGCGTGCATACAGTATGGTGACGCAAGTGTGTGTTATTCGATGTAGTATGCACTCCAGGCAGCTAGGTGGCACAGTGAAGCACTGACACACAACAACACCAAGGCTGCATCCGAAACCGCATACTGCCATACTATATAGTAGGCAAAAAGCAGTAGACGAACCAATAGTATGTCCGAAACCTCAGTATACGTAAAAGTGTAGGCGAGAATTACCGCGATTTTGGACTATTTCTCGCAAGATTCAGAGGCACGTGTACTTAACTATCGTCCGAAAGCCTTATATCTCCGCATCAGAACATCGTAGAGACACCGTTTGACTCGTGACAGAGTGTAATCACTAGTGGATGCCAATTTTCTCCCTAGCAACCAAATACAGTACCCTAGCAACCAAATTTGCCACGGCAAGCACCAGTTCACATTTTCTTCAGGAAATGTACCTATCTAGTTATTTGTATTATTCTAAATCCCTTGTAACTGAATGTTTTTCCTTATAGTTCTGTTTTCAAATGTCAAATGTTACTGGCATAATGTTAATAAAAAAAAAAAAGTCCCATGATAACGTCAACATGGCTGATGCTGTCCATACTAAAGCAAATGTACGTACGGTCTTAGCACTCGTTAGGTACTCAGTGAAATTCAGTACATACTCAGTAAGTATGGGATTTCGGATTCAGCCCAAGTCCACGCGCCTGCGTACAACCTCCTTCCTTGTTCTCCCAGGTCTCGTCCAAAGCCGTCTGCCCTTCGACGAATTGGTGCACCAACATGTTGATAGAGGTAGTTAATGCACCTTCTCTGATCAGTAATACTAGCTGTGTGAACTGTGAATATTTCATACAACTGCTTTATCAGAGCTGCTATGGAAACTTAAAGGTCCGACGTATGAAAATAATCTGACATCTTTGTTGCTATTTTCCTGAACTGGTGCATGCCTGTGCCATAAACGCGTATGCGACTAGAGCCACCGTGAGCAGACTTTTGCGTTTTTACCCTTTAGATGGGAACGCGACGGTAAAGCGTTTTTTAAGATTTCCACTCTGGAGGGTGGTTTCACTTTTTTGCGTTTTTAAGACCCCAAAACACAGTCAACGTGTAAACGAAAGGCACATCCGATAAAATATTTTTATGTTTTCACCCTCAATGTTCTCGTGTAAACAGGGCCTTAATTTGTTAATTCAGTTACTCAGTGTATGTTTTTGTTAAAATCATACCATCACAGCTTAAGCTGTGTCTGTTTGATAGTCAAAATACAAAAACCTTTAAAGGAAGAATGATGTTGATTATGCCATATTATTTAATAATTATTTATATAATTATAATTTATGTCAGTGGAGACTCAATATATAGCATGGATATAAAAATTAAAGCAGAACGTCAATCTTTAGACAAATAGGCCTATAACTCCTAATTTAAAAATTCACAGGAATTATAAATTTGTTTTGATTTATGCTCAACTTTGTTTATTGACAGAAACTGTCCATAACAATGCCTTTGGGCCAAGGGGAAATTCCCAGCAACGCCAGTTACAAATCTTTGTACAGTAGCTAATTTGCTTAAAGCTTGCTACACGTGAATTCAGTTGGGTATTCTTTTTAAACCGTAATGTACACCTGGGCAACGCTGACATCTCAGTTAGGCTACAGGCTGCGAGAACCACAGCACCACTTCAGCCCCCACCCTTAACCACTGACTCCAGCTCGGTCAAGAACTGTTAGTATACAGTATCGAAAAGATCAAGATCATATTTGCATGTCGAAGTACACAACATATAGCCAAACAGGCCTCTCTAATGAAAAACAAAATGAAAGAGATGTTATCTCGCTCAGATCAAAATAAACGTCAGACGAGTTATAATAGTAAATGTACGTCATAGAATAACAGTTTGGAAATGCTTGTCATTGTACTCCACTTGCACTTTCGTACACGTAATTACATGGTTTAGTTTAATTTGATTTATTTTTAATAACGTACTAACAAAGCAAATATTAGCATTAAAACAATTAACAATGGAGAAATATAATAAAATAATACAAATTTTAACCGTTTTTTACATTGTAATTTTTAACACTGCATGTTTTTACTGTGTGTTAAAAATAGGAAAACATTTTTACAGTGTGCTAATGTGCATTTTAAACGATGCTTTTCTATGTATTCCTGACTCCAAAAGTGTACTTTGACAAAAATGTAGTCAATCAGGTGTAAATTATTTTAAATTAAACTAAAGATTAAAGCCTGATATATATTTCCAACGCTATCTCATGGCAATTCGTACGTATTTTATGAGGTGGTTAATTCATATTAATTTGTACGACCACATTCAGAATCATACATTTTTTAATGATTTGCCTTGTGACATTGGGGTTAGGGACGGGGTTTCGTTATTGTTTTTTTACGATAATCGTATGTTTTTGCATGATTAACTTCGTACTAATTCATACGAATTAGCCAACTCGTAAAATATGTACTGAAATGAGATCAGGCTGCTATTTCTTGCTTACATAAACTCATTCCTATATGAAACCATCAGTATGTCATCACTTTGCCTAGTAGGTCTAACTATTAATAGAAACTGGCAGTTATTTTTAGAAAACATTTTCCTCATTCCTGTCAAGGTTAGTCATTTACAAAAGAAAAACTACTGAAATACACAAAAGCTTCATCAATTAACTGCAACTGAAAAATTATAAAGTAAAAATATAACTAACTGTGGCCTAAACTTTTTTTAGATTTACTGTTTTCATAAAATCAGACTAACGTCATGTGAAAGATTGAATTCAAGGATTAAAATCAAACTTGTGTGCTCCTTTAGCCTGGATATCACAGACATAGGCTTGATTTGTCAGTTTTGTTGATTTATTGATGCTCTAGACTGAAACATGTCTATCTATGTACAGTGGTAGGAATCAAAGATAAAATCAAAGATAAAATATTCATATGATAAGAATCTAGTCTTTCACGTTTACACCTGCAGCTATCTCTCTCTCTCACTTTCTCTCTCTCTCTCTCTCTCTCTCTCTCTCTCTCTCTCTCCCTTTGTCTCTCATCATCACTAATCAGCAACAGGTGCACCATTCCTGTCAAAGCACAACCGTCAGATATTCCTTAAGCCAGGGGGGTTTTCCAAACAAACTTGTCTGGTTTACAGCATCTTGGCTAGCCGCTTTATTATTGTTATTATTTTTGCAGGTTTTTTTTAGATATTTAACTCTTGTATTGTGTTCGATTTTTATGACGATTTCGATGGAGCGGGTCAAATTGACCCGCATTGGATTCAATGCAATTCCTTAAATATCACATTATGAAAAACAAGAAGGAATCTTCCATTTTAGTATCAGTATTTGTCACACATTACAAAGACTTAAAATTAAAAAGTATGATTTTAAAAAATCTATTTAACCACAATTTTTAACATGTTTGTTTCAACAAATGTTGCAGAAAAACTGTTGCAACATTTAACATTTTAATTTTTAATTCAGCGTAGTTTTTTTTAACATACCTATGTTTAAAACATCCTAAATAAACAATTTAATATTGCCGTGAAATGAAATGAAGCTTTTCTTTTTCTAAACAGGCTCATCTTTTGATCTTGAGGCTCATGTACAAATTCAAGAAATCACTGTTCACATGATGTGCACACATCAAGCATGTGCTTTCTGACTTTTTGCATTTTACACAAATGTTGCATATTTTGGTGGAACAAAGAAATATGGGTCAAATTGACCCGCGAACATCAAAACCGTAACAAAAATCATTTTTTGTGCTAAAAAAACACTTCAAAACACATGAGTGTATCCTAACTTTGCATGCATGTTCATGGCCCTAAATGAGAAAAAGTGACAAAATGTCTGCAGAAAACGGAAACTTAGTATTTCATATACATTGTAAATAGAAATAATAGCTCACTTTTACCATCTGTGTCTGTAAAAGTCTTTTTTAGTGCTAAAAAGAGTGAGGAGAGCATTTTTTCCCCCATTTCAGGATAGTAAAACACCAATATAGCAACAAACACTAAAAATACATATTTAATTTAGGTCTATACAGTTGCTTTGGAACAAAACAAAATGCGGGTCAATTTAACCCACGAACCTCAAAATCGTTACAAAATTATTTTGGTACAGTTCAAAACATATCAGCATGTCTAAACTTTGCATGCATGTTTATGGGCATAAATGAGAAAAAGTCACAAAATTTCAGGAATGAAATCACAGGTTAACTGGTTTATCCGACAGCTTAAAAATCAAAACATTATATGAGGTGTGCATTGTGCCAGATTACCGAAAGGTGGTAGTATATACGACAGGTAGCATAAAAAAAAAGGGTATTTTGGAAAGCACATTCGCCATACATCATAAAATCAATGTTCATTCAGTTTACACATCAACATTCCAAAAATCCTGTTTTACACCTAATCGATGGCTGCTAAAAGTCAAAACTAAATCATGACATCACAAAACACACACACACACCTACAAAAGCAACTATGAGTAAAATGATGCAATGTGAAATTTGATTACAGTATACCCTGAGGCCATACTTTATCTGACTGTTACTATATTTGTACCTTCAAGTATGTGCTGCATACTGAACATTACATGGAAAAATGTAAAGAAGTGAAATTCACACAGTAAATTCCCACGTAAAGAGACTTTGCCTTCAGTCTGGCGTTGTTCTGTTTGGCTGTGTGTCCTTTATACAAACTTTGGAGCAAGATGACAGCAAATATCAACTAATAAAACGTTCACAAGCAAACAGGCTGAACTGTGGCGGGATTCTCACAGCACAAAGTTGCAAAGGGATTTTTAAGGCCTGTTTACAGAGTAAACACTCTTTCAGAACTGTCTGATAACTCAGTGGAGGTTAAAGTTGGCTTAACTGGTAATGCCAAGTCCATAAAAAGTGCCATATTGCAGATGGTGGACTTTATCTGACTGTGCAGATGTATTTTCCCAGCTGTCACAGGATGGTTCTCATCATTACTTATAACTCGTCACAACTACCAGTTGAAGGTCTTGTCATTGTTTTGCCTGTGATGTCATAAAGCCCAACACAAAAATTCCCAATCAGTTGGTTTGCTAATAATAACCGATTTGAATTATGTTATGGCATTGAACTTTTACCTTTCGAAGATAAACCTTCGCATATTTACTGTGATTTTCCCAGCCTAACGGTTTCTTATCAAAGGTGTGAATGTAACGTTTGACTAGACTAAGACACGTATTTGAGCTGTCTCAACTGAAAATAACTTACACTGACAGATCTTAAAATAAGCCAGCGGCATTGATTTGTCTTAAGAGTTTATTTTGCAGGACAGTGGCCTTCAGGACACCCTAAGGCATGTTTATAAAAGATGCTTAAACATTTTAATTTAACTGAAGCCTAGTCCTGGCTTTAGCTAAGCTTTTTCTGTGAAACCAGGCCATAATGTTTGTATGCTCTTCTTTAGCAACTTGTGTCTTACTGTTACCATATAAAGAAATTACAGTAGGATGTTAGTGACAGTATATGTAGAATCAAAATAGAGCAAAAAACAAAGGACCTAAAATAGAACCTTGTGGAATGCCAGTGGATGTGTAAATCAGCTGATGATGATTTTGTACTCAAACATGATGATGATACCGACCCTACATGTATTCTATCCAATTAAGTGTATTTAAAGAAAAAATAAACTGATGACTGAATAATAATAATGATATGGTTAACAGTGTCATTGGCTTTCTTTAAATAGAGAACACTGCTTCAAATACACCAAGTTTATCTGAGAGAGTTTTTTGCATTGGGTGCATGGTGATTCAAGTAACAGCTGATTTGCTCTGTGACTAATTTTTCAACCGTGAGCAAGATACTGATAATCCTGCAGTATAATTACCAGTGGAAAGAGGATCTCCAAATTTGAATATTGAGACAACCACACCAGACTTCCCAATGCTTGGGAATTTACCTTGAGAAATCTAGTGAGAGGTTTAATTAGTATTGAACTAAACCGGTTCAACGTATCTACATTCATATTTATATTTTGCTCTGGGATTAGGAAATCTTAGCGTTCTCATAATGTTTAGCCTTATTGCAATAAGTAAAGAATAAGTAAATAAGAAATTCAAGTTATACAAATATTCAAAAAATACACAATTTACAAATACGCAATATGTATTACAGGCATGTTTTATAAAATGGAGGAAATGTAAAGAAAGAATATTAAAATTAGAAGATTAATAAGAAAAAATGACGGCTTTAGGAATTTATTTATCATGGTTGAAAACAGCTTTCTGGACCTACACATGCAAAACGTTGATGAAATAATGCAATATTTGTCTCTGTCAAGGGTTGCGTGCTAAAGATGCTGTCATAGTTTGGATCAAATGTAGTCAAAGTTCTGAGAAAATCAATTTGTTACTTTCGTCCCACGCTACTTTCATCAATGTTAAATATCTGCATCTATGAGACCATCTCCACCCCAAAATTGTATTTGCTACTTCCATTTCACATTGAAAGAAGCATGTATTCTGACATATCTTCTTTTGTGTTCATCAGAAAAAAGAAATGTATTCAAGTTTAGAACGACATTAGGAGGAGAAAATGATGACAGAATTTTCATTTTTGGGTGAACTATCCCTTTAATATTTGTTGCAAATCGTTGTTAAGGGGGGGGATATACAGAATGACTGGAAGTGTATGTATAGACATTTTACAATATTTTTCCTTTTGTGGATTGAAAAAAGTCTATGGTCATGAAATTATTTTAAAAAATGTAAAAGATTGTCCTTTCTTTTTTCATTTGCACTGTTTTTTCGTCAAAACTCATCAAAGGCACTCTTAAATTAAACATTCCTGAAATGAAGTTTGTGTCTGTATGACAATTAGGTTTGACTACAGCCTTCAACTTTAGAATGTGAATGAGAATGTCAGATTTTTTATGTCTTAATATGTACCATTTAGGTAAAGATTTGGTATCAATGAGTGGGTGATTCTCACGAAACCATTGAAACACCACGGCACTAATTATTTTAGCTTTAAAATGTGTAATATAGTAACATTAAAAAGCATCAGAATTAACAGAATACTGTGTTCTACCTTGCACAATGTGTGATTTCAACAAAAGAATTTATAATTGGAAATTTTATCTAATTTTCTGCTGAAATTCTCATTACCGCAATGTGTCCGGCTTGTTGTAATTTAATCA
The DNA here is from genome assembly GCF_027580225.2 of Misgurnus anguillicaudatus. Classification (NCBI taxonomy): domain Eukaryota; kingdom Metazoa; phylum Chordata; class Actinopteri; order Cypriniformes; family Cobitidae; genus Misgurnus; species Misgurnus anguillicaudatus. Next base: position 6,873,075 of record NC_073349.2, read on the forward strand.
AATGAACACAAAAATATTAAGAAAAAAAATTAATGGATGTATTGCTAGACTACTTTAGATGACAGAAAAAATATTTACTGAATATTCATGTATAATAATAATGAAGAAAAATTAGGAAAATGATGTGTCCATGCCTGATGTTCTCATCCTCCGCAACACTTTTTGAGAACAGTTTAAGCACACATACAGAATTTTAATAAAGTTTGATTTTGAGTGACCAAGCACATGGACCAGTTACTTCAAGATGGCTACCAGGTAAGATCATTTTTTTACAGTTAATTTGAAATATTGTCTTGTCAGAATGCTTACACGACATTTTGATTATCATTACCGCAACAGATGCTTATTAAATGTTAATTTAATTAATAGAAGCATAATACTTTGATTTTAAATGCATGTGCAGAATCTCCAAATTATGTTCTTTCAGGTTTGTCATGTCATTTTGAAAATATGTCAGTGTTGATGTTTTCTGACTGTTGCGGTAATGAGATTTTTTAGGACTAATTTTTTAAATTATGTTACAAAAAGTGTTAAATGATAAGTAAAAGTTTTTAAATTAATGTTCCCATTTACTCCAGACTTTGTTTTTCAATGTCTGGTGGGGAAAAAAGTAAATTTAAGCATTTTTACATTTTCATGCTTGACATTTTTAAAACCAAGTTTTCGTGAGAATCACCCGAGTACCTTTGCTTTGAGGTACTAATATGAACTATTTAGGTGCGAAGGAGTACTGTCCCAGTAACAACTACTGTATAGGAACCATTGTTTGACCATTTTCTCTGACAGTGTAGCTGTATGGTAGTTGTATTTTTATTACTGTATTTCAGCTTATATAAATCTCTCAACAATCATGATCAGATATATGTTTTATAACAGAAATCTTATAAATTGTGTTTACTTAGATGGACAGGATTGTTTTCTGGTATGCATTTAATTTCATATAGCGTAGCTTATCACATGTTCCTGTAATTTAAAATCACAGTACCCTTTTTGACATTTATAATTTCATTACATTTAAAGTTTAGCCAACAATTCCCTGTCAGATTTTACAGGCTTACGTAATTTATTTTCTACATGCTGTTAAATCATATACTACTGACAGTACTGTGTACTGAAGGTTCAGTCCTAGGAATCTTTTTATTGCTGACAAATTCACATTTGCTTTAACATGAACTAAATCTAAAAACATCCCAAAACAAAAAGTTTTCAGTGCATTTTAAAGATATGCTATATGCAATATCTCTGTTCCTCATTTCACTTTCCAAACCTTTTCTCTTTTCCTCTAAGGTGTACTGTAGATTCCTCTGTAGTCCACTAAGTTCTGTACAGGGACTTCCCCGACTACAAAAAAGTATTTTTTGTCACAAAAAAGCTTTTACGCCAACTGTCCTTCTTGTGTCATGCTTTTGGTAAGTTACATACTTTAATGTATGTGACTCTCAGGTGACTAATATATAGTAAGTAAAATTGTGTGTGCCAGGAAATCTGCAACGCAATCTCATTCATATGATTTTAATTCATAAATAATTCATATGAATTTGTATATGACCAAATTCGTACGTTTTATTATGATTTGCCTTCGCCCCTGTGATGCTGGGTGGTTTAAGTTAGGGGTGGGGTGTCAATATTGTATATTTTTTATCTTGATCTCATGACGATTTGTACGTATTTTACGAGTTGGTTAGTTCTTATGAATTTGTACAAAGTCAATCATTCAAAAACATCCGATAATCTAGGTTGACCATACGTGCTATTTTACCCAGATACGTCCTGGCCAGGATTTCAGGTGCGTCCTCCGAAAGTCACATTTGTGGACCGCATCCGTCGTCGAGGTTTACAGTATCATTCCAAGTTTTATTTTATTTCAGAAAAGCAACCATGGTAAGAATAAAATTTGTATATCTTAAGAAAAAAAATAAATGTTAATTTTATGACGTTTTTAACTGAAATGTGAGAACCTATATGCGGTCAACAAATGCGACTTCTGATGACGCATCCGAAATCCTGGCCAGGACGTGTTCGGGTAAAATGGCACGTATGGCCACCCTTAATAATTGTGTGTTTTTGTACAATTCACTTCTCATAAATCTTATAAAAATCATCATAAAAAAAACGAAACTCCACCCCTAACCCCAGTGTCACAGGGGTAAAAGCACCGGGTCCAAAATTAATATAAAATATTCCTTTAATTTTTAATGGTCTGTTTTGGACCCCAGTACCACATATGAGATACTGTTTGAAAGCTTAGAATCTCTACTTTCTGCAGATATGCAGATATAACTTTGACATATATTTTACTGTAAGAAAGTTATTTACACTTAATTTACATTATCACATATTTCATATTTTTCAAGTATGACAAACATGGGCAAGTCTTATATCAAATGAAAGCTCTCACTCTCAGGAATAATGCTACACTATTATTATAATTATAATGTAGCTATATTATTTTTGTTCTATTATCATCACATATCCAACAATAGTTCAATGAATAATGAGGTAAAAATCGTCTTATGTAAACTTATGTGAAACTTGAGTGTGAACTGCCTCAGATAGCACAGTTAGCCACAAATGATACACCATCTTTTATCTTAGGTCCTACTCTAAACAATGAGTCCATTCACAGCATTTTCTTTGGTTGTGTGCATGAATAATCCCTTGCTATTTATTATATTTTCAAAACAAAAAAAGTATTTTTATATGAAAAATGTATTTTCACACCCTTCAGTAAAATAAGAATAACTTTTGAATGCGACATGCTAAAGAGTTCATTATTTTTTGGGTGTTTACTGTCTGCTGCTGGTAACAACCAGAACTGTCTGCAGTCTGCTAGAGCACCCAGAACCAGAGTTATACACTATCAAAGACAGTATTTACAACATAAAAAAAGAAAATTTGGTCTTTCATCATATGAAAAACAACATAAATAACAATATTTGTCACAAACAGCAGCTTTTTATGTAACTTTAAAGGGTTTCCTGTAAAATGATATAAAGATATTGCATTTATTCCACTGTATGTGGTTATGGGGACACTTCAAATATTTTTAGGGGGAAATTGTATACAAAAAGGGTATTATTCCTCCCTTCAGTTGGAGTAAAATAACTTTTGCATATATTATGAAAAAAATCCTTTTTCCTCTGTAAGCTGGCAATTGCTGGAATCAAACAAAACTGTCTGCACGTTTCGTTACCACTCAGGGCCAGAGTTATACACTTTTAAATACAAACTGAAAAAACATCAAAAAACGCCTATATTTATTTTTGTGTTTATTAGAGGACTGACAACACATACAACCATGTTTAGCACTGTCAACAGTGTTTTATAAAATTTCAAAGAATGTCCTGTAAAATGATACCAAATATTTGTATGTACACCTCTGCATGTGGTTATGGGAAGCTTTTCAATTTGGGTAGGCCAAATCCAGGCGGAAATCCCCAAAATAGCCTCAGAGTGTAAGAAGTTAAAAGAATGAAGTCGTACGAATAAAAATGAATTAGCCACCTTGTAAAATATGTATGAATTGCCATGAGACAGTGATGTTGTTATTTTTTATAATAATCATACATTTCTATATGATTCACTTTGTAAGAATTAGCAAACTCATAAAATATTGTGTTACAAATACGAATTCCTGTGAGATCATGTTGGAAATTTAACCCAATTACATTGTTTTATTTTTTAATAGTTCTCCAAAACTGAAAATCCTGTCATCATTTTCCCCCTCATATTGTACCAAACTCATTGATTATTATTTTGGAAGAATAACAATACCTGCAGTTTTCAGATAAAACATACATACTCTAGATTTGCCACGTCAAGCTCGACGTCAGTGACAGTCAATGATGTCATGATGGTAAATACTGACATAACAATGGAAAGTTGTGCTGGAAGGAAAAATTTACAGTGAATGACAACATGATATATATTCATATGCCGTCAGTATACAGTATGTGTCATTAGCACACCAATTGTGTAAATCTAGTATGCACTAGTGAACTGCTATTTGAAAATAACAAAGTTACATTGTTTTTTTTTTGCCTGAAATGATTAACCCATTGCACAGAATATCATATTTCTGTCTGCGTTTAATGAATCTGAGCTTTATTTAAGAGCTTTGTTGTTTTTCAAGACTTTTTCTGACGCACATCACAGCTGAATTCTGCGTTATACAGTTACCACAGTCTACTGACCAGGAAATAAGATGATCACATAATGAAAGCTTTTCGTGTCATCCAGCTTTATGCAAATGAGTTAAATTATATGAACCTCAAGGACTCCATATCATAATACAACTGTCTGGTTCCCGAACCTAACAGTCATCTTAATGATGTTACAGAATAATACACCTCTATAATTGCTATGGCAGTTACAAGTAAAATCCCACCGAGTACAGACACAGACCAAAACATAAGGGGAGTGGCTGTAAGAACTCCATTACTGTTAAACCCAGCTGAATGTTTGACTAATAGAGATTTGCATTTTGATGACAGAAGGCAGGCACAATGTTTTTAGTATGTCAGTACGAGGGAGGAGGACGGTGGGAGGGGGAGAAAGTTTAGAGGATATAAAGGGGACAGATAAGGGAAACAGGTGTGTATAACAGGTGATGCATTACCCCACCCTCTTTTTCAGCAGTTACAGTGTATTCAACACAGTGTTTCTTACCTGTCGGTTGTGATACATTTAAATCTGTCTCAGCAACATCAAAAGGAAAGACATCAAGGTAATTTAACTCTCATTTAAAAAAGTTATCTAATGTTATGTAAACAAATGCAAGTTTGCTGACGTTGCTCCTAAAAGTTTTGGTTTTGATTTATTTCCTTGATTTTTTTAGGCTTTAACTTTATTTGATAAACAAATCTACCTTGTGTATTTTTTCAGATGCTGGCAACCCTTGAAAGTGTGAGTATTATTTATACTTCTATTTTTGATGGACTGAACAGGTTTGGAAAAAAACTGAAGCTAAATAGTAAATAAAATTAATTTATAAAAAAGTAAAGATCATAACAGATCAACTGTGGTATACTTGAATTGTTCCAGCTTTGTTGAATCTGAGTTTATACAACGATTGTCAATAAATGCTTTTCAAAAGAAAAGCAAAAAATAGTAATATATTTCCAAACCAGGTGAAATATTAAACATTAATGCAAACTATTTTTGCAAACTTTGCATTATATTTACTCTGCAGATATGCATGCGGTTCTGTAAAAAATACTTTGCTGCCTTAACATTTTTTGTTAAATCAACTCGGATTTACAAGTCATTTCAACTTACTATTATTCATCTTGACTAGAGATGAGTTGTTATAACTTATAAAATTAAGTTGACTTTTCTCAACTATATTTTAAAATATCTCTGTTGACATGACTTGTAAATCTGAGTTGATTTAACAAAAATGTTTAAGTATTTTTTACAGTGCATGGTTAAAAAAGTGCTGTAGCTGTTTGCCATTAACTTACTTTAGATTTAAATTTATGTTATTTACTGGCAACAGTTTGTTCAAAATTAAATGAATATTAAACATTAATATGTTTTTATCTTTACAGAATAAAACTATAAAATAACAGCCTCATGCAAAGCATTCTGGGAACCGAAAATGTTATTTTTCCTTCAGAGTTTGGTTCCCAGAAAGCTTTGTACGAGGCTGTTATTTTATAGTTTTATTCTGTAAAGACAAAGACTTGTTAATGTTTAATGTTCATTTAACTTTAAACAAACTGTTGCCAGTAAATAACAAATTTAAATCTACAATAAGTTACTGGCAAACAGCTGCCAACACCTGTAATACTGACATTTCTACCAAATTTATTTACTGCGTAACTCTAACAAACTTTAAAAAAAAAAATGTTGCATAGTTTGATGTGTTTTTATGGTGAAATTTGTGTATTGTAATGATGTAAATTCATTTACATGTATGGCCAAAATGTCCAAGGGCCTATGTATACGCTTGCGTGTTTACAGGATCTACTTTGTCTGTCAAAATAGATGCATAATGTAACCCGAAACTGTTTACTCAAACTCACGATGCAAATGTGTCCGCTGCAAACACAGTTTCACCCTTTATTATTACTTGGTTAGATATTCTTGTTAAAAAATTGTAAAACTTTGGATATTATAACCTACTTATTTACACAGCTGTGCTTTACATTTATAATTTTCTAAATTAGGCTACAATAAATTCTGTCCTGTAAGTTTAACATGAAACAAATTAAGGTACAATTTTTGTTGTTGCATCAACTCAGATTTACAAGTCATCTCAACCTACTATTATTTATCTTGAGTTGAGTTCTTATAACTACAGGTGAGTTGTTATAACTTATAAAAAATATAGTTGAAAAAAGTCAACTCATCTCTTGTCAAGATAAATAGTAAGTTGACATGACTTGTAAATCTGAGTTGATTTAACAAAACATTTTAAGGCAGCAAAGTATTTTTACAGTGTGTTGCAACATTTATACACTGTAAAAATATTTCTGCACTTACATTTTTAAGTTCAATCAACTAGGATTTACAAGTCATTTCAACATCTTGACAAGTGATACACTGTAAAAAATACTTTGCTGCCTTAAAATTTTTTGTTGAATCAACTCGGGTTTACAAGTCAGTTTCAACTTCATATTATTTATCTTGACTAGAGATGAGTTGTTATAACTACAGGTGAGTTGTTATAACTAATAAAATTAAGTTGACTTTTCTCAACTATATTTTATAAGTTGTGACAACTCATATCTGTTGACATGACTTGTAAATCTGAGTTGATTTAACAAAAAATGTTAAGGCAGCAAAGTATTTTTTACAGTGTGAGTTGCTTAATAAATCAAGTTGAATTTGCTTTAGTTGTGTCAACTTTATTTTATAAGTTACAGCAACTCATTACTAGTCAATGACTTGTAAATCCAAATTGATTGAACTTAAAAATGTAAGTGTACAGTGTACATAATTTCAGTACATTGTATAAAACGTGTATCTTATTCAGTGATGCATTGATGTCAAATGCACTCACTGTAAAACAATTTCTGTAGAAATTACAGTATTACTGTGGCAACTAGCTGCCGGTAACATACTGTAGATTTTACATTTATGTTATTTACTGGAAACAGTTTGTTCAAAGTTAAATGAACATGAAGCATTTTCAGTCTTTATCTTCTACAGTAAGTTACTGGCAACCAGCTGCATAATTACAGCAAATTTTTTTACAGTGAGTAAAAATGATAAAAAAAATATGTACCCTTTAAAATGGTCCTATATCTTTCAATGGATACAGATACATTTAGTACAAATATTTACCTTTGTGATGCTAATTTGTATCTTTTAGGTACTAATATGAACTCTTTAGGTGCTCTTAAGTTTTACTTTTTGAAAGGGTAGAGCCCCAGTGACAGCTGGGGTACATATTTTAACCATTTTCTTTCTGACAGTATGCATTCATGTACACACAGATTCAATATTTTCAAGATCTTGGACCCAGGGAAGCGTCATCAGGGATTGTGGATCTTGATGTGATTGAGGAGTACCTGCAGGAGCACTCAGTGGAGGTGATGTCAGGACCATGTGTCCAAAGCAGAACTGAACAGGAGCACAGCATAGCAGGTGAGTGTTTGGAGGGAAGCTGAGGGAAAACCCACTTCTGTTATTTTTAAGCATAGTGTAAGTGATTTTTCAGATCATTTGGTACAGGAGAGTCCATGTCACAGAAAATATAAAGCATTGTTTAGTTAGAGGAAGCTGGTGGAAAACTAAAATAAGCACAAATGTCAGGGCATGTCAAAACATCCTCAGGAACCAAAAAACACCCCCGACTTAAAACAGAGGTTTTAAGTTGAACAGAGAAAAATTCCAACAGTGTGATTCAGTCTGTGAAAAGGTCACAGCTAACGTCATTTTTCTTTAAAAGCCAGTTGGATATGCACTAAAGCGAATTCCCTATTTACATGGCGGAGTTTGTACGCGGAAAAACTGTATGCAGAGGAAGAAGATCATAAGTTTAAGATTGATTTAAAAATAAGCATTTTTATATATTCAATATGTATGTCTAAGAAAATCAATAATAATCTTTTATATTTTAATACTTTAAATTTTCATATTTAAAAATGATTGTGTGCTGCTGCGCATCTATGTGTGTAATAACACGCGTTGTCGTCCTGTTTATAGGTGCATATTACTACACTGTTAGACTTTTTATTGTATAAATGCGGTAATCCAGTGAGTTACTGTAACTGCCCCATTACAGTACCATAACTGTACATGTTTTTTTACAGTATGCTGCCTTTACCGCAGTTCCATTTTACAGTATTATACCCGTACTGTAAGCTAGTTTTAAAAAATCTATTGTCTTGAGGGGAAATCGAACCCAGGTCACCCATGCCATAGGTCCATAACCCTACCACAGTGCCACAGAGTCACTTAATAAAGGTTACTCGCTATAATCCCCAAGTAGCCTCTTCTGTCACTCTCCCGACACTCCGAAAAAGAGAAATCTTGACATCACTAGTGTTTTGAAGTCTTGAGGTCAAATTCAAATCTGACGCTCAAGCATTTATACATAATCCCTTTCTTGTTTCTATCTACAATTCTCAATAAATTATTTACACTGCTGAAAAACAATTCACATTTTGAAATTTGCTTCACTGCTAAAAGCATAACAAATAAAGTGTATTTTATTTCATAGATATATTTTATTTTTATATGCTTTTATAACACTGTTTTATTCAACTACAGTAGCACTACTGCTGTTGTTTTACAGCAGTCTACCGCAAATTCAAAACATACAGTAAATCACTGTAAATTAAATGTCAATACCCATAATGCAATGCATATTACAGTAATGAACTGGAAGAGAAAATGATGGTATTTTACTGGGCATTTTGTGGTAAGAAACTGTAGAAATTACTGTTAAGTCTAACAGTGAACGCGCTCTTTAAATAACAAAAACAGTATTGCGCCATTGACCTCACACCAGGTTTTAGTTGGTTAATGGCGTAGTTTATTTTATTGGCGAAGTTTATTTTAGTTGCCTCAAAATAACAACCCGCCAACAATGCACCTGAACACACCTCGTTTTCAGACCAGAGCGCCCATGGGCGCACAAATGGGTGCAAATGCATAATTTAAACAATGTGACCCTAGACGTGAAAAAGATTAGCCTAGAAATCTAGACGCACCCTAGCGGCCGCAAAATATATTTGCTGCCAGGGTTTAGTCTAGGCACTCACAATACACTTAACAACTCCAAAAACCAAAATTTGGTCAGGCCAATCACATCGTGTGTAGCGTCTGTGGGGCGGGCTTAACATGATGACGACAGAGCTGCCTGCGACGGTTCCTACTTGAAAACAAAGAATGGCTGCTGCTGCTGGCGAACAGCTTTCTTTTGAAGCGGCTTTGGCCGCGACTCTGGAGGACTTAGACTTATGTTTTTCTTTGAGAGAAGAGCAAATAACCCTACTGAAGTCCTTTTTAAGCAAGAAAGATTTGTTTGGAGTTTTGCCGACTGGTTACGGTAAAAGTTTGATATAACAATTAGCTCCACTGGTGGGGAAACGCAGGGGACTCATACGTCACCTTCTTCGTTGCTCTGATTGGTCATAGCGCTATCCTATTGCGTACAGAGGCATTTTGAGGGACAACCTTATATCCCGCCCCTTGCATTGAGCCGTTTGTGTGAAGAGTTGCCAGACCTTACATCTTGATGTAGGTCTGGCTAACCAGGCTAGAAAAAGATAACTGTGTCGGCTAAAACTAGCAAAAAACACTTCTGTTGCGCATTGCGGTGCATTGCGCCGGGTGTATGATAGGGCCCAAAATCTTACTATTTAACATTAAGAACATTCGGTGAAAGTATAGCCTTGAGTAAGGTCATTTAAAAGATTGAAATCGATGTAAAATCAATGATTTTATGCTCCAAATCACATTATTAGATTATGAGACTTTATGCTTCACGGGGAGGGTCACAAACAGGTTTCTTAAACAATTCCCACATCCGCCATTGATCAGACCTTAAAATGTTTAGTAAAACTACATAACCTCAAACAAAACCAGCTTCCGAAATTGTTTGTTGATTGTATTGTATGGAGAAATATTTATTGATTTCTTTCTACAGAGAACAGTTGGTCCGGCCGCTATGCATATGAATGGCATTATGGTGGAGTAGCAGCGACAGAGAACACACATGAACAGACCCATCAGCATCAGTCGTGGCCCTGTCAGTCCAGTCTCAATGAATGGGTAAGTCATGGTGAAATAAAAGAAGTTTGGGAAAGTCATTAGTGGTTGTTGTTAATAGCAATAATCTGTTTTTTAGGGACACTGCCAGTATGACAGAAACCATTGCAGTGATTCAGATTCGCTGTCTACCAGCTCTGGCTGTCAAGAATTCCCACCGTCTCCGAGTGCAGACGGGAAGAGACAGATGGTGTGTGATTCCTTGGCTTATTCGCCACTCTCGGGTAAGACATGGCATTGTTTATCCATCAATTGTCCTTTTGTCACCTAAGAATGATTCAGTTTTGCGAATTTGATTGTTTGGACAGTTGAGATTCACATATTCGAGTGAGTCATTTGAACCACTAGATTCGAGTGAATCATAAGGGTGTTATTTAGCCTGACGTTGTCATACTCGATTCTAGTCAGAATTTGAGTCTGAAACCGCTCCATTGGGCTGGGACTATGGAGTGTGTTTCAACCGAACTAGGACGAAAAATGTCTCTGCACTCAATTGGATTGACCTCCAACCAATCAGAGCAAGCCAGTGTGCGACGTATGTTGAAATGGCGTCTTTTGCAGCCTGGCCGAACTTCTAGTTATTTCACTACAATGACACTAACATTATGATTATGCTAAGTCTGAGTTAGCGAACGTACTTTGACACCTACTATGTTTACAACATTTCATTCATATCACAACATTGTGAGTTATTTACCAAGTCATACAGTCAGACTATCCCTTACCATTCGTAAGTTAGATGAACTTCCAAAAAGGAGCTGGCAACAACCGCTAGTTATATCCACGTTGTCATGCACGCCGAGTTGCCCATTTTCATTGTGTCCCATCTTCTTAGCGACCATCGGAGTTAGCTGATAAATTAAACTTTGCCATACATATTTTTTGATCAACAAATGTATTGATCGCGTTTCTCTGTTCCTCTTTTAAAATCAATGCGCTGTCAATATCTTCTAGAACAGACCCAATGGCATAATATTCTTATATAAATTCTCCAGGGGCAGCCGCCTGTGTTGTAAACGGATTCAACGCAAGCGCCCTTTGGTCACGTGGTTGATTACGTTACTGTTGATCATCTGTCCATCATCGTATAAAGCCCTCCCTGACAATTTGATTGGTCCGACAGTTTTTGTTTGAGCATAGTAGCGCCACTACGGAGCGATTCCAGACCTAATTTCCCCTGCCTACAATGTGTTTTGGCCGTTGCTAAATTCGGCTGGCACCCAGGCTAGGGGTTATTGTTTTGTCTATGGGGCCATTTACATGACAACAATAAACTGTAAAGATTTTTGTGATTACATAACAAGGACCTATTGGAGTCCTGAAAACGCATACTTGACGGGTTTCAAAGTGCAAGCTTTTAATAACGATGCCTTGTTGTCCACGTGTAAATTACGTGAATGTGAATCTGTGAAAACTTTGACGTTATGTTTTCATTCAGTCTATAGACGGTTTCAGCAGTAACAGCATAAACACGCGGCTTTCGTGGTCATCACGTAACTTCCGGTAAACTCTGCGAAGAATAAATAACAACAACGTCCTTTTAAAGTAGTTTATTTATATAACAAGCAAAATAAACAACACATAGATTACATAGGAACCCAAAACATTTGTTATTTTCGACGAGGAATTTGTTTAAAGGTTCAGTTTCAGCAACTATTCAGACCATTAAACAAACAGAAACCGGAAGTAAAGTTCGGACCAGATGCTTATCGCGTCACCGCACGTACGCCCGATGAAACGGTCTATAGGTAAGTAAGAGTATAATCAAAACAACAATGGTGTCTTACACTGTAAAGAAAGCTGCAATGCTGCGTGCAAGTTTAATCAAATTGGTTATGCAAGTAATTTAAACTTAATATTTTAGGTTTTTAAATGGTAAATTGTTGATATAACTTTATTTAACTTAATTTATGTAAAGTAAATTTACGTAAAACAAAAACTTGTGTTGATATTGATTTTTACAGTAGACAGGACTGTGTTTGTGCTATTCAAAAAGTTTTTTTAACTTGAAAGTTTTAAGTTTATTAACTTTAAGTTTTTTAACCCCCTCTCCAAGTTTACAAAATGACACTACTTTATAGTCTAGGGTCACTTTCATTGTGTGTCTAAACAAAACTGCTCAATGTTTTCACCATCTTGATTGTTTGTATTTAATTGTTTATGTATGTGTACAGCACTGATCTATATAAATGACTGGATTGCGCATGACGTCACAACTGTGAAGCCACCGCGCCGCCATGTTGGTATACCCAAACGTTCTATTAAATCAATGGACGCGATCAGATTTTAATGATAAAACATCACTTCACTAGTCTTCGTTTTTATATCTGAAGTTACCCTGTACATTATTACAACACAAACGTCCTAAGCATGTACATAGTTATTTACTGAAAGTTGTACATTTTAGTTTTTAATCAGTTATTATACATTAATCTTCATTACAGTATCAGATCAGCAGACAGACCGCAGCAAATTTAGTATTAATGACAATAAACGTGCTCATTCTGAAATCTAAATAAATAATCATAATTTGTACCATATGTGCATGCAATAATTTGCTGGTTTTATGTTATCTAAAATGACAAGTTACCTCAACTTATTTAGAGAAATAACGCTGACCGTGTAGCTGAATGTCAAAAAAAACTTTATTTATACCCGTGTCATTAACAGAACGCAGCAGACACACTCACCTTAACGGTTTTTTATAAATCCATTTTCCTGCCCGATTAAAGCATAAACATTGCAAATAACACCAGAATTAACAGTTAATTTACGAACACATATCCTAAAAATAATCTTGCGTGACTGATACGCTGTAAAGTGGGTGAATTTAAAACATGATTTTGAATGGAAGTCAATGACGCTCTTTGCCGGTTGGGTATACCAAGATGGCGGCTCGAACTCTGCGCTGGCTTCACCTCACGCTGTTACGTTAAGCGTTCTATGCGCAATCCAGTCATTTATATAGATCAGTGGTGTACAGTTATGTTTTAGAGTTGGATCAACTTAAAATAACTTAACTCATTTCCCGCCATTGACGAGTTATCTCGTCAATTAAGAGAAAATATTTGCATGAAAAATCGTGTTCCTAATGAGTTTTTATAGTTATCTGTTATACTGTAATCTGTAAAATTATCCACTAGATAAAACCCAATTTATACAAAAACTGAAGCAAAAAATTATTTATTAATTTTATACTCCGTGTATGTTTTGATAATCATTCTGAATCTGATCTCTAACTAATATTTACGAGTTTATAAACAGATAAAAAATAAAAATAGGATAAACGTTTTTTTCCCATTTGTTTATTGTTTGTTTGAAAGCTGTTCAACAAAAAATTCACTTTAATTGAAGTAACTTTCAAAGTTACTTTTTTTAAGGGCCCTAACAATCTAAGCGCATTGTCTAAAGCGCACAGTGCAACGTCTAAATGGGCTTGTCCGAATGAACTTTTGCTAGTTTAACGACGGGAAAAATGGTTTGTGCGCCGAGCGCATGGTCGAAAAGGGTTGGTCCTATTTTTTAATGATTAATGGGAGTATTTTGGGCGTAACGTGCAATAAACCAATCAGAGTCTTAGCTCTCATCCCCTTTAAAAGCCAGTTGCGCTGGCGCTATGTCTAATCCCTATTTAGATGACGGACTTTGTAAATTAAAAAACTAAGCGGATGAAGAAGATCCCCAGTTTAACATTAAATTTAAATAATTGTGTATTTTTTCACTTGGATTGAAATTGTTATTTTTTCATTAAAACTTTTAAAACCCGTTTTCTTTTAGTCATGGAAGTAAAAAAGCAAGCTTTTAATTGCTTTATATGTATGGCTATACAATATCATCAAAAAATAATTTACCTGTACAAGTATGTAAGAAAAGGTTTGTACTCTAAAAAGACTTTATTTGTAACAAACAGGAGATAAAGAATTTACAAACGGCTCTCAGCACGTTTCAGCACTTGGACAGCGTCAGTTTTTTTTTTAAGCATTACTTAAAAATGTTTCTCATCTCACCATATCCGCAGGTACAGAGTCATCATATACACTAAATCCGTGAGGTAGCATTTAAAAAAAAAAACATTTATAAACAGATACATTTGTTTAAAGCAAAGCATTTATTTACTTACCAGACTACAGGTGATGCAGCTCTTAACGCCTTTAAACGTCTCATAATTAGTCCTCATTTATGTCCAAGAGACTCAATAATAATCTTTTACATTCAATCATTTAATCTTTCATATTTAAAAGTGTTTTTGTGCTGCATTCATGTATGTGTTAAGCAATGTGTTAAGCAAACCTGCGTTGTCGTCCCGTTTAGGCGCATATTACTAATGCACTCTTTAAATAACAAAACAACATATTGCGCCATTGACTTAAACTTTAGAGCAGGTTTTTGTTGGTCAATGGCGTAGTCTATTTTAGTTGCCTCAAAATAGCAACGCGCCAACAATGCGCCTGAACACACCTCGTTTTCAGAGCAGAACGCCCATGGCCGCAAACGGGGTGCAAAAAAGGGGGTGCAAATTTGCTATTTAAACAACGCGGCGCTAAACATGAAAATTATAATTAAGCAGGATGGAAACTAGCAAAAAACACTTGCGTCACGCATTGCGCTGCATTGCGCTGGGTGTAAGATAGAGCCCTAAGTCTTCACATTTTACAGTGCAGAAGAATGCATATGTGTAAAGGAGTAAAGTGTTACTTTACAAGGTCTACCGGCCTGGTACATGTAATACAGTTGAATTAGTCATCTCTGCAGATCTGTGTAAATGCGGATGCGTTGTCGTGTGTATGTGAAATTTTTCATAGATGCAAAGGAAACACTTTTTTCTGTTTTTCACTAAATCGTTGTCATGTAAACATTTGGAACAAGTTACACAGTTTTTGTCAAATTTTATGTAGTTTATGGTTTTACCATGTTGCTCATTTTCAACTGATGCAAACAATACAGTAGAAAACTAGTGAAGTTATCGTTTTATGAAATAAAAAATTAATAAACAATACAATTTTTTTTAGGTAAAAGAAAAGAACGACTGTTTCAGTTCTTATATGAGATGCTACAGACACCAGATATGCGGAGCTGCATTTGGTGGGTCCAATCTAACAACGGAACGTTCCAGTTCTCCTCCCAAAACAAGGAAAAGCTGGCGGAGATGTGGGGCCGACGCAAGGGCAACCGGAAGACTATGACGTACCAGAAAATGGCGAGAGCCCTCCGAAACTACTCCAGAACAGGAGAGATTTGCAAAGTCAAGCGTAAACTCACCTATCAGTTCACTGAGAAAACACTGAGGGGACTTCAAAACAGTTCTCAAAGATTCATGGGTAGTTAATCTGGCATCCATACATTGAATCAATTTCTCCTAACTGGGAAAATATCAACAAATACAGAGTATTTTATAGACTATAGAGGATGGTGTTGCCTCTGTTACGTTCATGTTCTTAATGCAATCTGGGCATATGAAGTGATTATCAAATATTATTTGGTAATTGAGACTTAATTGAGACGGGAAAATGTTTGATTGTGAATAACAGGGATCATGTTTGAATGACAGGTGAAGAAATTGATTTTTCAAATATGTAAATCTAAGGATTGTTGACCTTTACTACGTTGTATGTAGTTAAACTGCTTTTGTGTTTTGATATTTTTGTGCTAATATTGACTTTTCAATCAAATTGAAATGTACCTGACATGCCTCAATAAAATTTTTAATAGCAAAGTTGCAAAATTTATAATATTGATAACATTTTTACATTCAGACAAACTATCCATTATTGATTTGATCGAAAACCCCCAAAATGTAACATCTCTTAAAAACTTCCTCAGTGAACCATAGAAGAACCATTTTTGTTTTTGCTACTTTAAAGAATCATTCAGTCAAAGGTCATTTAAAAGAGTCATTTTTTACTGTTATACAATTTAAATAAACTTCTATCACTACAAAAAGCCTTTTTTAAACAGAAAGGTTTTCAGATGGTAAAGGTTCATTAAGGAAATATTCAGCCAGAAAAGGTTCTTATGGCATTGTGAAGCATCTCTATTTTTAAGTTCTTGCAGGCCATGACACAAAAATCCTGGATAATATTTATCATTGGCATTTATCATAACTTTGCACAGTAATCGTAAGTTCAGTAATGTCAAACAGTCCATGGTATTGTCCAGAAAATAGGTGTAATTCAGTTTCCGGTGACTCAGAAGACCACATTTACAGACACTTCTATCCAAAGGGACTTACAACAGAAAAGAAAACAATAAAGTGATTCATCTGAGGGAGTAAACTAATTTTAAAGACAATACCTATTGAAAGAGGGACCTTCCGATAGCCCGCGCAAAGGTCATCATGGGTTCAAGCCAATGCATAAATGTAAATGTAAAACTTGCCATACATCATGATGCATGTATGATTGAGGAAGATCTTTGAAACGTCGCAATAAATATTTTGTCTTTTCTGATCACCTTTTTGTCACATTAGCAAATCTTTCTTAATTTATAGCTTGTACTAACAAATTATCTTATCTATGTTTAAAGTCTCCCTGTAGTCAGGAATTTTATCAATTAAAACTCATCTTTAAAGGGACACTCCACTTATTTTGAAAATATGCTCATTTTCCAGTTCCCCTAGAAGTAAACATTTGATTTTTTTACCGTTTTGGAATCCATTCAGTCGATCTCCGTGTCTGGTGCTACCACTTTTAGCATAGCTTAGCACAATCCATTGAATCTGATTAAACCATTAGCATCATGCTAAAAAAGAGTTTTCAATATTTTTCCTATTTAAAACTTGACTCTTCTGTAGTTTCATCGTGTACTAAGACCGACGGAAAATTAAAAGTTGTGATTTTCTAGTCTAGGAACTATAATCTCATTCTGGCGTAATAATCAACGACTTTGCTGCTGTAACCTGGCTGCAGCAGGTGTAGTGATATTACGCACTGCCCAAAAATAGTCCCGTTTGGTTACTTTCAATAGCAGGAGACTATTTTCAGGGGCTGTGTAATATCAACCTCAGCTAAATGAATTTCAAAACGGTAAAAATCAAATGTTTAACTGGGAGCTGGAAAATGAGCATATATTTTTGTGGAGTTTCCTTTTACGCATCATAATAGCATATGTAAAAGTTTTAGTTCTTTATGCTTTAAAGGGGACATATCAAGTGCTATAATTGGGTCCCCAGTGCTTCTATCAACCTAGAAAATGTGAAAAAGATTAACCCAGTAACTTAGTTTTGGTAAACCATTCATGTGAAAAAATAGGTCATTGTAGGCTGCTATTGTGATTTCAGAATAGGATAATACCGCCCCTTAATCTGCACTATCCAACCACGGCACAGCCATTTAGTACAGAGAGAAAGAGAGAGAGAGAGAAAATAATTCACAGAACAACTTCAAGTTTCAACTGCAACAAACCACAATCATTGTGATCAGTGTTTGCACTTCATCCGCTCATTTGCATTTTAAAGGAAACACCCAAAAACGGCACACTTTTGCTCAGGCCTACAAAGTGGCAATTTTAACATGCTGTAATTAATTATCTGTGGGGAATTTTTAGCTAGAACTTCAATTATGCACTCTGGGGACACCAAAGATTTAGTTTACATCTCATAATATGACCCCTTTAAAACAGCTTGAATTTAACTCTACACCATTGCCTCATTCAGTATATAGACGGTTTCATCGGACACATGTGATACACGTCTGGATCCGAACCTTACTTCCAGTTTCGTTTTTTTTAATGGTCTGACTATTTGCTAAACTGATCTCTTGAACAAATGCCTCGTCGAAAATAACAAATGTTTTGGTTTCCTAGGTAATCTATGTGTTGTTTTTGTGCTTGTTATATAAATAAACTATGTTTAAAGAACTTTGTTGTTATTTATTCTTAGCGGAGTTTACCGGAAGTTATGTGGGGACTGCGGCAGCCGCTTGTTTATGTTGTTACTGCTGAAACGGTCTATACGGATCTATGAATATGCTAATTAGTCCCCGCCTCTACTCAATTACACAGCTCTGACCATAGATATAAATGTAAATAGATGCTACATTCGGCTATGCAGCATACTGTATATAATATCTATGACTTGAACTTCTGATCCACGTGTTAAACTGTAGCCTTTCGATGTGATTGATTACTTGTTTGTGACATTGGAAACCAAGGTGTTTTTTTAAACCGCGGGAATAATACCGTCTTTGGTTTTATGGAGAAAATACTCATTTGAATGATGAGTTTGCACATGGCTTGTCTAAAAACATCTTAAAAACACCAAACAAAAATTTTTCCCACAGTGGGCCTTTAAACTTTTTAGTTTCACATTCAAATATGACTGCATGTCAAATCTTCAAAAATCACTGGTTTTTGCGTGCCTTGTGACAAAACACGCATATGACTAACTAGTCACGAGGTACGCGAGAACCAATGACACTAATTCAGAAATTTTATATAAAATGAGCAAATTTATAATAAAATTGTTTAATATGAAATGTTGATATATGTGGGATAGCATGAGGGAGTACATTTTCATATCTGAATTAGCAAATTCTTTAAATTGTCTTGTTTTTTAGCATCTCCCACTGAAGGTACAGTATTTAGGTAATCCAGCAGGTGGTCAACAGTCTATAACCTGTAATACACTGTCAGATTGAATAGTCAAATAATGATCCCTAGCTGTTTCTGGGTCAGTAGGCTACTCTTGCCAAAAGTACACCATTGCACCAAATGAGTGCCTCAAAAAAACGTACCAAATTGGTACCAAATATATCTGTACCTAAATAGTACATATTAGGGTACACCTAGTGTACATGTCCATTAAAAACAGTAATAAGTCCAATACAATAGTATACTGTTTTATAAGAGGAGTAAACAATGTGGTATTTAAACAAAACAGTCATTATATCTGAAAATAAATATATGATGATATACAGAATAGTAAACATTACATTACAATGACATTAACATAAATCTAAGCCCTTATGCAAAACTGAGGCCCTGTGTATAATGTATAACGTATGTGCAGTATATTTAGTTCTTCAAGTTCAGACAGAGGTCAGACGTGCAGACCCTCATCAGAGTCTGACTTCCAGCCCTATCAGTTTTCATCAGCCCACCTGCCTTATATTTTTCATCTCTATTCTTTTCCAGTCTGTTGATATCTCGCATGGCTCATTACTTAAGCATCGATAAACCTCAGTGTGATGATGGGCTCACACAGATGACAACTTGTGCTCTGCCTCATGGCAGTTTACAACCAACCCACCGCCAGACTCCTCCGTACGCATATTCACAACATGGCCACGTATGCAAAGCATGTGTACACTTGAAAACCGTCCCTGCAACAGAACTGTTAATCATCGACATGAGGAAAAAAGATGTTTGTTTATCAGCTACAGTACAGAAACTGATGGAGCAACGCTTTAATTGACAACCAATGCAACCATTTGAACTTTTATATACCTAACCTAAAAATGAGCTTCACATGTTAAATTAATTTGATTTTATTCAATACATAAAAATAAAATATTTAAAATTAGCATGTTTAATACATCAGATGAGACTAACAAAAATAAATGTATACACTCTCAGAAATAAAGGTACAAAAGTTGTCACTGGGACAGTACCCTTTCAAAAAGGTACACCTTTGTACCCAAAGGGCGCATATTAGTACTTTGAACTGCCAAAATGTACCTTTAAAGGTACATATTTGTACCTAAATGGTACATATTAGGACCTTTTTTAAAGGGTACTGCCCCAGTGACAGCCTCGTACCTTTATTTTTGACAGTGTAAGTTACAACAGGTAAAAATAGCTCATTATTGTAACAATCCTAGGTCACCACTTTTAACAGTGTATTTGCTTTGTTAAGGTTAATATACAACTTTTAAAAGATGTACATGTTAAAAAAAAATAGTTGATTTTGATTTGAAAGTTTTACCTCAAGGTGGCATAAGTGGGTCTTTAGAGATGGCATGGCAATAACATTATGCTGTGTATTTTATAGTTTACACTAAAAATTGTCTTTGTAAAAAATGATTGTGATACAGTATCTGACTGTAAACAAAATTTAATGCAACATTGTTGTATGATGACTTCATTACATTACTGCACGTGGTTACAGTAAGCTGGCATTGAGTAATTGTGTGGTAGTTAAAAAAAACTTTTTGCATTTAAAATCACATTTTTCCAGTTGATTTGTCACAGTGAAAATGTTGAGTCAAGCCCATTGTATCAAGGTATACGGATATTATGTGCATTGTATTCTGTTTGTTATGCAAATTAGGAAAATGCAGTATAGGCCCAGGAATTCCATGCATATTAAAAATGTAGACATACAGTTCGCTCATTTAAAGGTGCAGTGTGTAAATTTTAGCGGCATCCAGTAGTGAGGTTGCAAATTGCGACCAACGGCTCAGTCCACTGCTCACCCCTTGTTTTGAAACGCATAGAAAAGCTATAATACCCGCCACTGGAAACACATGTAATTGACGGAGACAACTTAGTAAAAAAGTTTGTCCGTTAAGGGCTTCTGTAGAAACATGGCGGCACAAAATGGCGACTTCCACGTAAGGGGACCCTCTTTGTATGTAGATAAAAATGTATGGTAAATAGAATGGTAATAAAAACATAACAGTTCATTATAAAAAGGTATTTTTACACCCCTGATAATATAGTTTTGTATATTATTTTGCATTTCTGTCAAGAGATCCTTCTAAAAATGACACACTGCACCTTTAAACATTGCATAATCTACAGCAGGGGTCTCCAACTTGTGATCATTTTAACCACCACAATGGTTAAAATATCCTGGAAAGCTACTTTTTTGATACAGTCTACTCAAAACTTTTTTGTTTTACTTTACTTGTTGATATGTTTTATCATTGTTTAAAATGTTAACATACATTAAAGAAAAAAATTGTAATAAATAAATATAAAAATTGTGGCTATTAGCAGAATGTGCTTTGGCGGGCAACTCACAGACTCCATGCGAGCAAGCTGGTGCCCGCAGGCAACATGTTGGAGACCACTGATCTAAAGATTATTGAAACCTCCCAGCATCAAATATGCTCTGCAAAATTTCCATAATCTGGATTGTAAAATGGAGTTTAACATCATTGTTTTTGTCCGCCTGCAAGTGGAATGATGAAATACAGATGTGCATAAAATTGTCTGTTTAGAACCAGACTGATGAGTGGAAATTAGACCCCAGAGATGCCTACTGAAGATCTGTATGTGTTTGAGACCAGACCAGATGGTCACAGACCTTCTTATATCCATCTTCAGATTTTGCTTCTTAACTAAATCCCTGTTCATTTGTTCATCATGGTCTGGATGAGCTCCTCCTTGACGCAGCTAGCTGTTTAGGCCGTATGATTCTGTCAGCCCATTTTCTACTTTGTGGTGTCTCCGGTCATTGTAGATTTTCTGGTGGGAGCTGTCAATTGTGTGGTTACCATCTTTTTTATTAAATATCTTCTTTTGTATTCAACAATATAAAAAATATACAGGTTTAGAACAACTTGTGGGGGAGTAAATGATGACAGATTTTTTTTTTTTTTTGGGTGAACTTTCCCTTTAATATATAAAATTTACTGAATGTTTACAGTACATGATTGTTAATTATGGCTATACAGTATTTAAATGTTCCATAAACTATACATGCTTTTACTGCCCCCTTTGCTTACAGGTACAAAGAAATAGCCATTGGGATGTGTTCATATTTATTTATTTCAACAGGGACAATGTGCAAAAACATTAATTAAAGATGCCGTACACCAGATTTAGCTTAAGCTGGTTTCCATTTGTAGTCCGAGCAGGTGAATTACAAAATATAAGACTTTTATAGTTTGCTGTGTGCATGTGTTGGCTAATTTCCTGTCTGATTGTTATATTTTTATATTATTTTAAACTGTGTACTGAAATTTTGAAAGTAAAATAGGACACTTTTAAAACTCCTGAGCTATAAAGCTTACTGTGCATGCAATTTTGACCACCAGGGGGCATCAAAAGATTTTTAAAAGTTCGCTGTAGCGAGCTACTGTTGGTCACAAAAAATAATGCTGGTACAAAATAATGTACATATTATAAATATTATATATTAAATATGATAAATATTAAATCAGAACTATATATGATAACAAAACAACAAATGTAATTTTATTGTTAAAAAAAAGTTGTTCTATGTTTAAATAACAAAAAGCATTTTATATTATAAATGTATATACATAAAAATATTAGTTGTTATAAAGAGTTAATCAATGGTTAATAACGTTGCCACAACTTTTTTTAAAGTTCGTGTCTGTGTTTGACATTCGATATCTCAATCCGAAGGCTGCAGCCTCCGGAGGTCGCATATCCAGGCTGCATACGTCATCAAGAGTGACTTATTTCAGAATATTAACAATTATAGAGTTGGATATTATTTTTAGTTAATCGTAAATTTTGTAGTATGCTTGTGACTTGCGAAAGTAACGCTAAATTAACTTAAATAAACCACGCTTGATGACGTATGCAGCCTGCATATGTGACCTCCGGAGGCTGCAGCCTTCGGATTGAGGAACGGCCACAGTGTGGTCGTGTGACTGGATTGTGCTGACAACACAAACGTGTTAGGCAAAAGCCTTTAACACACAGGTCTTTTGACCAAAGTCCACCTTTTGTTTACACAGTAATATTTAAATGCAAATTTGCCTATCAACAACTTCAAGAGAAAATGGGGATTTTCATGAAGGTAGGCTAACAAATGTAGCCCTAAATGAACGTTCGTTTCATACTGAACTTCACTTGAATTAGCTTCACGGTCTTGGCCTGTTATGTTGTATAACACTAACAGGAAACACATCTACATACATATAGTGTATTATTTTTTAACTCCTGCAAACATTTTGTACTGTAACACGTTTTGTTTATTTTATATAAAATAGGCCTAGTGTTTAGCTGAATTGAAATCTAACATGCTAGCATTGTTTATTGACCCAAATGTCAAATATCATTTTACAAAATATCCCTTAGTCAAATAAATCTTTAATCAAAACACATTACTTGACTAACTTAAATGTCAGTGAACAAGGAATTTTTGCAAGGAAAATCAGTGATATATCATTTAGTCGTAAATCTACATTCTACCCTTCAACTTCTGCATTTGCAATACATTGAAAAATGTCTTTGGATAAAAATGCGTTAACTTGTAATATCTAAATACTTAATTAACTTAAAAAATGTATATGAATTATTTTTACTCCATTTTTTTTACTTAACAGTTTTTTATATTTGACCACATTTGATACACAAAATATGACCTTATGGCTTTGAGGGTACAAATCAAAACAAAGACAAGGTGGGCAGTGACTTGATTTTATTTATACAAACCATATCTTGCATAAGTCAAATATTTGCATTTCTTATGATGTGTAAACATTTCTAAAAATCTGAAATATTGATTTAGCCATGCATCCGATCTTAGTAAATCTGACGATAGTTGGTACCACAAGGAAGGCAATAGACTGTACAGTTATCACCTGAACAGGGTTTGATCCCTCCCACGAAACCATACAACCTACTACCTCACCCTGTCAAGGCACCCAAACGTAAACATGGCTCCACCACCAGTGGCATGAATTTACCTGATCAATAGTACATAGGGAAGTGTTTTTATAGTCATTGTTTTTGTTTGGAGGTGTAAAAATTACCCACTTCACCTTCGTGTCATGGTCAGCCACTAACTTCTGCCATTAAACATTTACATTACATTTACTCATTTAGCAGACGCTTTTATGATATAACAGTGGAAGCAAATCAAATCAGCAAAAGAGTCTCAGTAAACCTAACGCAGAACACAGAGCTATAAACACTTCATTTATTTATTTAAATCATTAAAGGGACAGTTCTCACAAAAAAATCTGTCAATATTTACTCACCGTCATGTTGTTGGGACTCACCACTGACGCCCATAGTAGGAACATTTCTATGGAAGGCAGTGGTGCTCCAAAAATTTTTGGTTACATTGCTTAAAATATCTTCATTTGTGTTCAAAAGAATTAAGAAATTTATACAGATTTGGAACAACTTGAGGGTGAGTAAAAGATGACAGTTAGGTGAACCATCCTTTAATGCTTATGTATTTTTATGGTCAACATGAAAGGCATATGAATTGGATTTCCATAATGTGACAGATTTATAAGCAAAACAAGATACCGGTATTAAAACTGTGAATAGATAAGTGCAGTTTGATGGGTGCGGTCTCCTTTTGACAGGTAGTTGTAGGGAAGGGGTTAAAAATGGGAAATTATTACATTTTGATTTAAGATTACAATGACATTTTTTCTAACACACACTGTTGAATTGTATAGTTTTTTGGGATGTATACCAGTGCCGGCCGGTGACTTCTCTTCCGAGAGGCGCAAATTCAAAATATGTGTCATATGAACCACGTGCATCATGCGTCATTTCAAAAAACGTGCCTGCAGCATATGCATCGAAGAGATGCTCACGTTTGCAAAATACTTGCAAAACACTAACTTAACACTAGGGCTGCACGATAAATCGCACGCAACTGTCACGCGCATCTTGTCAGTAAAGCCGTCCTTACGAAAATTAACCATAGTTTTACTAGAGTTAAAACCAAAAAAACAAGATGACTACAGTTTTACCACAATTTTTTTTTTTCGTAAGGACAGTTCCTTGATTAGTAATATATTGGCATCAGCTGCTTTCAGATGGAGCGGCATTTACTACACAGAGCCTTAGTTCACTGACAAGCGGGGAAATATTGCATTCATAATCGCGGATAAATCGCCTGCGATTCCCTTACGAAAATGAACCATGGTTTACTACAGTAAAAACATGTTTACTGTAGTAAAACCATGGTAACCACAAATAACCATGGTTTTGACAACCAAAAAAAGCAGCTGATGGCGATATATTACTTATCAAGGAACCGGCTTTACTGATGAGATGCATGTGACAATCGCATGTGATTTATCATGCCACCCTACTTAACACTAAACACTGATTACACATGAGATAAAGCGAGTATCTGGCAAACACGGGCGTCTCTTTAACATGTGATGCACATAAGTTTACATGACGTGCTGAACACATGCTGCATACATGTTGTGACGAGCTTTGCATCATGTGCCCTCGAAAAAGGAGTCACCGGCCGCCCCCCACTGATGTATAGTTAGAAAGGAAATAGAGTGCTGGAGAGATTAAATATTTTTGTATCCCAGATATTAGAGGGACACTGGTTCTCTTGCTGAAAAGCACACTATTTTTTCCCATAGACTTTTGGATTATCGCAAAAAATAAGCTCTGTGTTTAAAAAAAAATTAAGACACAAGTTTTGTCAAACAAGTTTAATGCATAAGTCGTAATGTGTTTACTAGGAAAAAAGACGAATAAGTATTTTTATTAATTCATAAAATGTGAAGATTATCTTGTTTGACAAAAAGTGTAAATGTCATAAACTTTTGTTAAACACAGAGCTTATTTTTTGTAGGGCTGTTCGATTCCGGATTTTTTTGGAATCGATTCCTGTTTCTGGAATCGAAAGAATCGATTTCAAGAATCGATTCCTCACTGTTATTTACGAGTCTTTTTTTATACCAGCACCATGTCTAAAATTGTTGCGTCTTACCGTGCCACACAGCGAGAAGCTCTCTAACATTACACAGGGTGTGACAAAGCGACTGTTGCAAATCCATTTCCTTCATATTAGACGTATTGCGAGTGCTACAGTGCTTGGTCATAAATATAATGAGGCATTTACTTCAGGGATTTGTCACTTCTGCTTCCTGCGTCATGTGTAGACAGTAGACACAGTGTAAAGACTAGGAATATGTTCATCATATGCGGTAAATTCTATTTACATACATACTGTACATACCTACACACGTATAGCCTACGCTTATGTATGTAGAGAGAAGTTGGTACATATATCTCATCCACAATCATAAAACTATAGCTAAAATCCCTGTTAAATTCTAAAAGCATTTTGATCAGAAACAGACTCATGCACGTTAAACTTTAAAAATAGAACCAGACTATGTTGATCTTGGAGGCATTCTTCTTCGCGTAAGTGTGCTTTATTGTTGTTGTCGACTGAGTTATACTTCTTGTCCTAAACTACAACAAGTAAGATCAAACCCCGCCCAGCATCCGATTCTAAATATTTCATTGGATCAGTCATTGCGCTGATTGCCTACACAGGTGACGTGATTGTGTTGACAAATGAAACCGGCTACAGCCTAGATAGCAATGAGTCGGCGGACCACCGGCGGTGGTCTGGAGGCAGAAAGCGTCATAAGGGCGTTATCGTAAACAGGTCTGACGGCGGGCGACCGGCGGCAGCCGTTTTTGCATAAATTAAGCAGTCGGTGCTGGCGGCATCTCGCAACAAATGGGAGTGACGCAACAAATGGGAGTGACGTATTCGGCGGCAAAAGTTTCATCCCCGCCAGCGGGACGCACCTATAGCTGACAGCTTGGGGCTGGCAGCATAAAGAAGCCATGCGGATATTTTTTGCTATCTGGGAGGTCGCAGTTTGTGTTAAAAAAATCTTAAAGACCCTAAGGTGAATCGACTCCAACCTTTGGAATCGACTCTCAATTCCTAACGCCTCAGAATCGATACTTTTTTTAATCGATTCCCAACCCTAATTTTTTGTGATAATTCAAAAGTTTATGGGAAAAATGAACAAGCTTTTTAGCGAGGGAATCCGTGTCCTGCTCCAATACGTCATCCTTGCGGCACTCTATAGGGTGTATTGATTTGCATTTCATGTTGACTTTAAAAATCATACCAAAGAACAGAGATGGAGAAGCCTAGAATGTTGCTGTGGGTTCATTCACAGGTTACCTAGTAGGAATTAAGGACAGCATGGACACTCGGTGGTGTTTGTGGATGATTTGGCTGTCACCTTAGGAAAGACAGTAGATTGTATAGTTATCTCAGTGACAGAGCACAAGGCTCCACAACTATTCAATCTACTACCTCAGCCCCAAGAACAGCAGACAGTTAACCAGCAGACTTTAACCAACCAGACCGCCGACTGCTAGAATACCTGCAGAGATAGAGAAGTTTGTTAGTACAGCCATACGGTGAAACTTTGTGGTAACTGGAATTCACCTAACAGTATATTTATAGGACGCTAGGTTGTCAAGTAGTCATATACAGTAGTATACAGAATGACAAAGCTTTAAAAGCTTGAATTAGGCTCACAGTATTAACTATTATGCTTTATCAAATAAAATACACCTATTTTATTATAAATACTGTAAAATGTTCAAATATAGCTAAATAAATAATAAAAAAAAAAATGTGACCCATACACTTGTAGCTACAGTTCACCTTACAGTTCAGGATTCTTTATCATGGCACCAGTAATTTTAAGCATAAGCGGTTTTTCATTTGGATTTGTGAAATAAAAACTTCTTTAGAGGTGTCATCAACAGCCTTACTTAATAATCTAAAATGTCCTCATAGATTAAAATGCCACTTATTTCTAAGTTAGTTGACAAAAGAAAACAGTAGTCTGAGAGTCCAGCAAGTGTTTTCCAGCGTCACCGATGCTGAAAAACTATTGAACACGAAAGACTGTGGAGACCGGTGAGAGGAGTTGAACGTGTTGAGCGAGGATACAGGCTAAAGGAGGAGGAGCGGTAATTTTGAGACCAAAAGAAATTACTCACTCGTTCTAGCGAGGCTGGCATAGGATCATGAAAACGTCTTGATTCTTCGCCAGGAATTCACACCCGTTTTGCCAAAAACTGAGTTAATTCCAACAGGACAACCCTGCGTAGGCTACGCTTTTGAAGTAAACAGACGATGTAAAACATGGCTTCCCCAGCTGTCTCCTGTAGCTTTACCAAAGCTGTGATTCTGCTATTCTGCTAAAAATGAGAGAAAACAAAATGGCGTCCTTTCGGCCATTTTAGGCTACGGGTGCTGTGCATTCCCTGCAACCTCTGTGAGGTGTGCCTGATAAACCGTTCACGCGCTCACTATTCTGAAAAGCTGTTTAGAGGAGTAAGATCACGCTGGGGGACACAGTCTGGCATCAGTACAACAACCAGATTCACCCTCGAGTCAATAGCGCTCTTTGACGCACAACAAAAAGTACAGACATGCTGCACAAGTGTATGAATAGTCCATTCCTGGACATTTGTGATTATTAAAATCGTACTTATTTGTATTACCTAAACATTCAAAGGAGTCGTTAGCATCCATCCTTAAGTCTTGATTAAATGTAATTTCTTCGTGTACAAACCCATCAGGAATCCCTTTTAAACACTAATTAAAAGGCTAAGCGGGACAACTCCGAAACATTTGCCAAAATAAAAACAGTTATTGTGTTGCGTGAAGAGGTGGAACATGTCTGTTTTGCATAAATAAACATGCAAATCTCTTCCAGGGAATTGACTTTCAGTAATTTGTTAACATACAAAAGTCCTCTTATCTAATTAGCATACATATGCTCTTTCTGGCACATTTGGGGGCGACAGTCATTGAAACGTTTTGGCACAAGACACAGTCTACTAAAACACAAAGAAACCAAAGAGATGGTGACTTTCTTGGACAGGTTTGCTAAAATCAATCCACTACACCGAAACAACCTTAGTTGCTTATTTGCTAAAACCTAATGATGATAATTTTATTCATTCTTCAGTTTTGCCTGCTATGCAATTGTACAGCCGTTAACCTATTTAGACAGTGACAACATTAAATGTTGGAAGATATGCTGATGTGGTCTGACAGATGTGGCATTTGGATCATTTTGAGATTATGCCGGTCCCCAGTGTACGCTATAATCGGCTTGATGGAGACTAACCAGTGATTTTGGTGTTTTGCCAGATATTTAAATCCATTTTCATATGTAAATGACCTTTTTGGTACATTTACAAAATATGTAATATTGGGCCATATGCAGGCCAGTTGCTGCCCTAAATATTTGTGCCATAAGACATTATAGGTTTATCCTTTAGTGTTGACAGCGGGTAGGATTGAATGTTAAATCACAAATAAATAACAAGAGATGGTGCTGAAATATTTATATTTGTGATGGCCATTTCGGATTCTACGAAGTTAATGGGAAACTAGAAATGTGGCAAGTTCTGCATCCAGCTTGAACCCTTTAAAATCTCGTAGATTCCTCCACCTTTCAAATGCCGGTCCGATATTGATCCTAGTTTTATTACGGTCACGGTCGCTTTCTATCTTTCTTTCCTTCTTTTCATTGGTTGTTTTCCTAGCTCTGGTTGTTAACCGAGGAATCGGAAGTTTGTTAGTGAATGTTCTCTCTGCCATCACGCTGGGTTTAAACCAAAACACCTATAACTTCAGGTGGATGCACGTGATATTGTAACGCGCGCGAGGGGGAGGGGGATCTGTGGCGCGTGCAGGTACTGTGATTGACAGGCAGATTTTACACAGCCCTGCGCTGATTGGACCAAATGAACCGGCCTGCGCTGATAGTAGGCTACAGGAGCATCATATAGTGCCCTCTCATGGCTGTAGATGGTAATGTTTTATTTTGGTTCATGTTAGTCAGTATGAATTAATTTTGACATATAAGTCGCACCTGACTATAAGTTGCAGGACCGGCCACAAAAAAAGTGCGACTTATAGTCCGGACAATACGGTAGTAATTGTTGTAGCCTTAGCAAATGAAAATAACTAGATATATATTTTTAAACAGATTCGTAATGTGGTAGATTTATATATTAACACATTTTTTAACAAAGAGTTATTAAATTAAAATTCTTGGTTCTGTTTCAAAATCTAGTAAGGTGTCTACTACTAACTGTACAGTCTTGATAAAATGCTTAAAGCACAGGAAACACTGCAGGATTTTTGCCCTCCTATAAGATCATTACTGGGGATGTGCAAAAATATCGATACAGCTTACTATCGTGATACATTTTTTCCACAATAGTGTATCGGTATTTAAATCTCTACTATCGATATTTAAAAACCTCATCAAATCCCTCTGTGTGCGTCAAACGACCTCCTCTGCCGCTGCTGTAATTGTCGCTATCCAGCTGTCTGTCATATACGGCTATTCGGTAAATGTCTCAGAAGTTAGCAGGAGTGAGAAAATGGCAGAAAATTTGAAAACGCCTGCAGCTTTCAAAGCCAACGTGTGGAACCACTTTGGCAAAAAAATCAGCTCTTTTTTACATTTTTTATAAAAAAAGGGAAAAGTATCGCAATGTATTGCAACATGCAACGTATCGCAGCGCATTGTGATACTTATCGTATCGTGAGGCCCTTGCCAATACCCAGCCCTAATCATTACCGTATCACACTGTGCAACATGGATCATATAAACTCGGGTACGACAGGCATGTAGACTGTACGATGATGACATGGAAGCTTCGGCGGCTGCGTCACACGTTAGCGCAACGTCACCAGGATGCGCTCGTGGTTAACAAATACCAGTACGCAGGCCGTGGCAGCAAACACACTGTACGGTGATCATCCTGAATATCTGACACTGTCAGAAAACTATTGTAGGCTATCTTGGAAGCAAGATCGGGAAAACGGCGGTCTTTGAACCTCTCTTATTGTACAACATAGGACCACCGATAAAGAGCCACGATCACAGATATCGCAAGATTTTTTCACGATGGCAATCTTTAGTCTGGGACAGCCAATAATCGTGCAGTGTATCCCGGGCTTTAGATAGGCAGCAACACTTACAAAGTGCACTATATAGTGTTCTTCAAGTAAAGCACACAGGAGGCTTACAAATGATATAAATCCGCTTGTTAGGTCTGACATCCACGCCACAACTTTAAGGTAAGAAACTGCACTAATACACTCCTTTTTCCACTCATTGTACAGTAAAACTACACTGTAAAAATACTTTGCTGCCTTAAGCATTTTTTGTTGAATCAGCTTAGATTTACAAGTCATTTCAACTTACTATTATTTATCTTGACTAGAGATGAGTTGTTATAACTACAGGTGAGTTGTTTTAACTTATAAAATATAGTTGAAGAAAGTAAATTCATTTTATAAGTTGTAACAACTCATCTCTTGTCAAGATAAATAATAGTAAGTTGACATGACTTGTAAATCTGAGTTGATTTAACAAAAATATCTTAGACAGTCAGAAAGTTATTTCTATTTTATGAATTGTTAAAGTATTGGTGTCCCAGATGCTGTGAGCTTGGAGAACGTAGTGTGCACCATGGAATAATTAATGACGGGTCGTTGAATTATTCGTAAATAATGCACACCCAAGGTGGTAATGCAGCACGACGCGAAGCAGAAAGCATTATGTACAAACAATAGATAAAGTATTATTTTAAAATTGTATTTAGATTTTAATACTTTTTTGTTATTAAATAAATCATGTTAATAAATTCAACATTTCTCCCCCCTGCCTATCACTATTGGACTTTGTCACAATGCATTCTGGGATTACCTCCATTGTGCACTATTTTAGAAGGCGACATGGTTTATGTTTTGCAACCACGTTCGCTTTGGGTCCTGTGATATTTAAAATGCTGTCTACATATCGTGAGCAGCTTTACTTATTTTAAAACAAAGCTTATCACTATTATTTAAAGCATATTAAAAAGCATTATTTAATTTTAAAACGAAGTTCTTCTGTTCACAACTCCTTACTGTGATATACTGTGAAGACTGACAAAACCATAAAGCAAACATTTGCCTTAAGACATTTACCCCATCACTTCCGAAGGTTGGTATATGCCAATTCTCAAAGCTCAGCCCCATCTTCGTCTCTCAATAGTGGCCTGCCATTTTTACTGCCCGCATTTGTTTACGCTTCACTTACTTTATGTTATACAACCTAATGGCATATCCATACACCAAGCATTTGCTAAGCACAAAGAAACATCTTGCTGCTCTGCAGATTTAAAAAAAATGAGAAACGAGGCAAACAAATCAGATCAACAAATGGCGTTTTATCTTACCCAGTATTGAAACGACACAACCGTTAGCCCCTGTGATCGTCCAATCACTAAAGGTAAACAGGCAAATCAATTAGCCTGCTGAACGCCTCCTACTGTTTTGGTTGCCAGGGCCATACGCGATTACGACAATCACTGAGATTAAACAACAAAAATGCCTCGTGAAAAACTGGCATTAATTCCTTCGGAATGGACTGAACGTTTGGCACAATGTTAGCGAGTGAGAAATTGGATGAACGGTACACATTTTTGTTTTCATTTTAATTTTCTCCCCTCCTTTCTGTCTCTCAGTCTCTGAGTCTGGTGCCAAGAAAGGGGTAGCGCCGGTTTGCCAGGCTGAATTTCAATGAATGCAGAAGAGGGTGATGGTAGAGTAGTGAAAGGTGGGGAGATGGTGGCAGATTAAGAGCCACAATTAAAAAAGCAGAACTTGAGACAATGTTATTGTGCTGTGTTCATTTAAGATAGGAGAAGAGCTTCCCCATTGAAAATCCCCTTTATGTCCATAAAGGTCCTTATTAACCTAAATTAAGCTCTATATCAAACCATTTACATTTAACAAAGTCATGTATGTCTCATGAGCAAAAATTTACCGAAAATTTTCTGTCTTTGATTATCTAAAAGCCATCCATCATTTTGACAAATTACACTCATAACTTGTAAATGTAATTCCAAGCCCTGTCCAGCTAGTGGCAAGTGCAAATTTGACTTAATGCAATGCCGGCAGACTGACCTAAGTTCTGCAAGTGAGCGATTAGTAAGCACTGGTCTCAAAACTCTCCTGTGATACTTTGATGTCATACGCTGATAGATCTGTGCCGCGCTGATCAATCTCTAAAACAAAATTAATACAGCAACAGTACTTCATCTTTCTGAGGTAAAGACACAAAATCTAATATCAGTAGAGTCTGCATTAATATGTTCTGATCGTTTCAGATACAGTACAGTGTCATAAAGATGACTGCTTTTGATGATTGATATTTAAATCACAATAATGTTTTGTTATTTGTTTGCCTGTTTAAGCGCATACGTTAAGTATTGGTTATAGGGTGTTTTACCATCTTCGCTGTCATTGCAGAAAAAGCACATTTTTTATCTGCTTCATTTGATGTTGAACAGGTAAAGTGACGCGCGGTCTCCGATTATCTGTTTAAAGACGAACATTTTAAATTATATCCTCATAAGTTCATGATTAAACATGAAAATGTGAACTAAAACAAAAGCTACAAATTTTAAAATTTATTATGACTGAATTTTCACGACCATGTCTGTCAAAGTGGCGAATGAAAAAGTCTAAAGCCTGGGATACACTGCAGATTTTGCCATTTTATGAGATCATTAAGGGGTCGATCACACCGAAAGCGCTTATGGCAGTTGCAGGTGCCTTTTTTGAATGATATTCTATGGGCAGGGAGCGTTTGAGCGCTGTTTATGTGCACCTTTGCGCTTTTTGCCGCCAGCCGCAGCAAGCGCTTTTGAAGGAGCGCTGAGAGCGGAGAAACGCCCGACATCATTTGCGTCTTTCCATTGTCCAATCGAATGAGGGGAGAGGCGGGCCTTACGTTGTGGTGAGGGAAGTTTACAGTTGCTTTGAAGAACCGGACTCCACTCGCTCACTCTTTCCTGCATGTTTGTGCACCTCTCACCCTCAAACAAGGTCAGAGCAAGCGTCCTCTTTTTAAAGTTTCTGCTAATATGACAGTTAACAGCAAAAGAGCGCTCACGCTTCAATATTTGATTGACAAGACAGCTGACTCAATGATTGCTTAGCAATATAAAAAGCCGCGTCGCACTTCTCTTTTTTTAAAAAAAGGCAGTGCGTCAAGCCTTGTGTTTCCAAGCGTTTAAAGCGCTTAAACCAGAGTTCGATTGCTCAGTTGGTGCAGTTCATTTGGGCAGGTGAGAATGCAGCAATTGAATTCTGGTTCGCACCAAAAGCGGACCAAACAAGCGGACCGAGACCACCTACGCTTTCAAACGAACACTAGAGCGGTTCGTTTGTGGTGAGAACACGATCCGAGATCGAACCGACCTAACAGCAAAAGTAATGCGCATTTTGGACTAAACCAGCTGCCGTAGTCAGCTGCGAAGTGCATTATTGTATGAGGAAGTGTTTGTTGACAGTTTCTATTAGCAATATTAGCACAATGACAGATCACGGACATACCTGGTGTTGCGAAGAGGTGCAGGCGGAGCCTGAGAAATTTGGTGTCTTCGCCGTTTGTAGTGCATTAAAACGTTGTTTTCAAGCCGCATACGTAATTCATTCTGAAAATTATGTATAATGCGGATCAGAGCAATCAGTGTGGTATGAAAAGGAACCAAAACTGCTAAAAAGTTTGCTTTTGGTCATCTTCCGAGGGGCGCGAATTCAAAATATGTGTTCGGAGTGTCATGTGTGTTGCTTGTCATGTCAAAATGTGTGTTTGTTGCGTCATGTTCATCATGCGTCTTGTCAAAATAAGCGTTTTGCGTCGAAATGGTTTATGATAAAAGAGACGCTCACATTCACAAAATACTTGCAAGACACTTAACTTAACACTAAACTTTGATTACACATGAGATTAAACAAGTATCTGGCAAACAAGGCTATCTTTGGTCGCAAGACCGGGAAACAGACGTCTTTGAACCTCTCTTACTGTACAACATAGATTCAAAGATTAAGAGCCACGATCACAGAAATCACAACGAATGTTCAGGGCTCAACCCAAATAATTTTTTGTACGGGCCCGGTTGGGCCAGTGTTTCAGGTTTTCACTTGCCCTGCCAAAATTTTCACTGGCCTCAATAAAAAATGTCAGTGTGACATTTAAAAATAACAATTCAAAAGTCAAATATAATTGTATGCAATAGACATGTTACAACAAAAACGCTCCCAACTTTTCTGCTTTACCTGTAAATTGTGCAAAATATTGCATTGTTTCTTTCGTCGTGTTTTACCCAAGTAAATGTCTGCTTCCAATATGTTAAATAATATACATTGATGAAAATATATTTTAGTGACTGAGGGTCAAGCACTGGCCCCGATCGGGCAAGTAACAATACTTTTTACTTGCCTGAATGTCTTTCACGCTTGTCCCGGGCTACCGGGCAGTCCTTTATTTTGAGCCCTGATGTTTCACATCTTTCGTCTGGGACGGCCAAAAATTGTGCAGTGTATCCCGGGCTTAACACAACCTCTACTCATAAGTGACGGAAATATGAGATACATGAACAAATGAGATGCACAGTATGTGGTCTATTTTTTTTTTTTCATTTTTTACTATTAATACTGCTGGTGTTATCTTTTTAGGTGATATCTTCTCATCTAATCTTTTGTTTGTACAGCTGTAGATCCGCATTCTCGGCGATAGTGAGTTCATTCCTAGCTAAAATAGTGCAGGACGAATTGCTGCACGACTTACAGTAACACTTTGTTAAAAAAGCCCACACACACTGAAGTTCAGATCTGGCCAATTTTGATTATTTCCCACATATCCGCATAAATAGCAAAGTCGTCAAAATTATGCAATTTCACAGGTAAAGACTATAAATAATTTCAACAATCTCCATGCATTCTGAGATGCTTTATGAATAGCATCTGTTGATTTGATTTTCCTTAAATATCCGGTTTAACTGGTTTAATGACTTTTAAATGATCATTTGAGCTTTGTGGAACTTCATTTGTACAACAAAAGATGTATAGTATAACAAATTAAAACGAATTCATTCAAGACTTTTGACCAGCAGTGTATAGCGTGCTTGTATGAATCGCTCTACTGTACGTTATATAGTATACATTAGGCAGCATTGTTCATACAGTACATTCAGCACAGCTTAAAAGAGTTAAGCTATTGAAAGCCATAAGCGTTTTACAATATCATTAATCATTCTGCTTATGATCCCCTGTCATCAACCTACAGGGAAAACGCCCTTATTGCAAAAATAGCGGTCCCCAAAAAACAGGAAGCAGGGCTTGGCCTGACCTCGGCTGACTCTGTCACGCGGTCTCCGGAGAGCATGCTGTTATTCATCGAAACTCAACGATAAGAATGCTGCCTTGCCTTGTTTATACAGAGACCTTGCAGATTAGACTTACATCTCTGACCCTGTCTGGGCCCGTAATGTAACTAATAGGCACTGAGCATATGTCACACGTCTGCGCTTTTGCGCACAAACAACTGCAAGTAAAGTTACTTACATGTGCAGTAAAGTCAAGCGCTGTAAGGGTTAATCTTGTGTTTGCCGTAGAACAGACTTCCTGCTTGTAATATTGGATCTAATTGTCAACGCTACAGTAAATGTTGCCAAGCTGCATGCGAAAGGAAAAAAAGAGAAAATATGAGGCTACATGATAAGTTCATCTGAGGAGAACAGGGGGTGGAGGAAATGGTCTCCTTTCCGCCCGCCCTCGTTCCATTTTTTCATGCTGCCATCTCTTTCTATCTCACAGAAAAATAAACATGTACATACAAACGTGTTTGCCTTTCTCCCGAGCCTCTTGTTTTACTGTACAAAAGCAGCTAATTGCCTGCCTGACAAGTACAGTAATATAACAAAAAGAAATAATATCCAGGGAAATCCCTGTTCTTTTGTAGTTAAAACATCATGTGTTATTTTAACCTAACACCATGCACAGCTTTGTACAGCTTTTACACCTTTGTTCGCTAATGCGCAGTCAACGTTTGCTGTTGTTTGGGTTTGCATTAAAAATCCTTTGCGCAGCAAATCCACTTTAGGTAAAATACCCTAAGTATCATAGTACACAAACACGTGGCATGACGACGCCATCTTGAGTGCTTTTCTTTGTAACATTATTTACAGACGCGAGTTGGACTCTAATAAAATTTATCGATGCATCATGATTTTTAGTAATGAATACGTGTCATTTGTCTACGTTGTAAGTGACCCGGTAAAATGCAAATCGGATACTTCTACTTTCTTTTAAGAAATCGGATCTCATCAAGATAAGATAAGTTTACCGATAAAACGTATTATGCAGATCAATCTTTTATGCTGATCAAAAATTTAGTCAAGTTACCTTAAATTAAAATATGTTGTCAATTAAAAGCACCACACCTATTTTAAATTATACTCTGAAATATTTATTTTTGCAAAAGTGCATTTCTGCTACTCCTCCTTCATGTCTATATAAATATACTTACGTACCCATTAATGTTTATTTGTTCATAAACATTGTATTTCTGTAATAACCGTTGTATTGTTTTTTCTTTCCTATAGTATACATAAGATAAACTTAGTTTATGCTTTTTTTTAGTGTATATCACTGTTTAGCCTTCATTCGTTCTTTCTTCATATAGCAAAAAATCACACAGCTAGTATGCAACAATAAATCTCAAAGGGTTAAACAATTCGCTTACACCACAGGCCATCCACAAACAGTAGTTATATCCATAAACATTACTGTGATTTCCCTCCAAAAGATTTAAGGAATTAGCCAAGAACCAATTGCGTGTTTTAACATTTTCAAATCGGAGCAAAAATCAACAGCACAGAAGGACACAGAAGTAAAAGAGCATTATTCCTAAGGCACATGTACCAACGAAGAACCTACCTTGCTTTGGTTAATATACCAATAAAAGCCCTGAAAAAGTACTAAATCAAGATATAAAAACATTTATCTAATGTACATCAACGATTCCTAACGATTTAGTCGTTTACCGTACTAAAAATGGCGGAATCCGAGGCATGGGCTCAGGGCTGAGGTGGACACGTTTACAAGTGGAAGACAACGTTGAACAAGAAAGCTAGGACAGTGGGTTAAAAATATACTGTATAGCGATGATGCTTAAAGAGAATGGGTTTAAAAGGTGAAAACAAATATTCTATGCAAAATATCAAAATACTGAAGGCAAAAAATCAAATACCTGTAAGCTAGAGGGTCGATGCTTAAGGCTATAAGAAGGCACGCAGGGGTCATGGCGACATGGAGAGCAGACTCGCATTCGTGCACATAGTACGGCTAACTGGGGGAGAGAAACCCAGAAATGTGCTGCCACTAAACATGCTCTTCCACGGGGTTGTGGCTGAAGAAAGAGCACGTAGAGCGGCCTCCTCTTCACCCGCCTCACCACAAGCTCTTTCTCCCTGCCCACTTTGGCACAGGATGCTAAGAGAAAGACAGAAACTAAGAGAGAGAGAGAGAGAGAGAAAGACACTGAGCACCAGAAATGAAAGAAGCAGAAATCATGAAGAGATACGGTTTGCCATGCAAAAACAACAAAGGACAATCATTTCTACTGTGCTTGATGAAGAATCTAGTGTGCTAAACATGCGTCTTTAAATCACGTTTTTATCAAGATTGGAGAGGGTTGTCCTGCACCCAAGAAGTCTGGAAAATATGGGCCAGGATCGATTATTTAGGGAGAAACTTTCTCAGGTCAATACTTACATGATTTTTTGTTCCCTTTAGCCAAAGAATGTGAATAAGCTCTTCTGCTATGAGTCAAAGTCTTCTGTGGTTTCCCCAAAATATAAATAACCTCAGCCAAAGAAGTGCGAGAGGACGAAGACTTGATTCTGTTCACTCCTGAGAATGCAATGATCGCCTTTGTCAGCATTTGGCATCCGTCCCAGGTAGTTGCAGTTATAGTCCCCGCTAATCATTATACACATCCAAAGGCTGTTCGTTCACTGCCTGTGTTTTGGATTTCTTTGTCATTCATAAGACTTCCTGGGAGAGCCTTAACAGACATACTAGACTTGGTAGATCCCGCTTGCTTGACTGATTTTTGTGGTTTTATGACTCACAAGTCATGTTTGACATCATTACCCAAGTCGCACTTTGCCTGCAGTCATTCGGTTGAGAGCAACGAAGAGAAAGACATTCAAATAAGCACTAGGGAAATTACTGAAATTAGCAGCACAGTTTTAACAGAACACTTGCAAATTCTCAAAGTTCAGAAGGTTCCTGCAGGTCCTCAAGCTCCTTACCATGAAAGAGGAAGTTACTAAAACGTGTCAGTCATTACGGTGACAAACTTCACATGGTCCTCTTTCTTGTGCAAGAATGTTTCGATGTGAATCAGGGACACGCTATTGCACACAGATGGCATAATTTCAAATAAATCCATGCTTCCCCAGCTTGTCCCGTCTGCTATCAGGCAGTGTCCTGGGCAGCACAGCTTGTGACGTCATCATTCCTTTGTTATTGATGCATTTACATATTTCTCATTAACTGAACTCGCTGAACTCTTCACTTCTCTGCGTATCCGTTCCATGTTCAACTCTCCCAGAGTGGAAAAAACATCTTTCTTAAACATCTTTTTCGAATGGCACCGTGCCAAAGCAGGAGGGGGGGTGCGAGTACAGAAGGAAATCCTTGATGCAAGCAGGGCTTTAGCTGCAGACAAAGATTTATTCCGAGTTTTTCCTCCCTCTCTTACAAATTT
Organism: Misgurnus anguillicaudatus; assembly: GCF_027580225.2. NCBI lineage: Eukaryota > Metazoa > Chordata > Actinopteri > Cypriniformes > Cobitidae > Misgurnus > Misgurnus anguillicaudatus. The sequence goes on from NC_073349.2 coordinate 6,912,611, forward strand.
GCGCCCCGTGTCTCTTCCTGTCGATGTGAGGGGAGGCTGTAAATGTTTCAGCTGCGCCGGCAGAGGCTGTGTCATTTGGCAGCAGTTCAAAACAGCATTGCTTGATTCCAAAAGCCAGCCTGCTTGCCAGCCGGACGAGTTTGAAAAGGCCACGGTACACTCCGCCCATGTTTGAGAGAGGGAGAGAAAGAGAGAGAGAGAGACATGGGGCACAGCTACGCACCGTGGCTCAGCCCTTCCCACTCTGCCATACTTGGCAGAGCAGCTTTTTTTCATGTTGTGGACGAGGGGAATCTAGGTCAGACCCTGTGTGTCTGCCTTGGGACGGATCAGAGCACCTTTTCATGTGTGCGAGGTGCACACCTCACAATTTCCTGTACATGTCAAGCAGTGGACTAAAAGCAGGACCCTGACAGCTTTCTAAAAGGGTCCGGTTACATGGGTACAGTAAAGGGGAACCTTTCAAAAGTAGCTTGAACCACCTGCGCCTATGTGCTTTGAAAGAAGCATCTGTGCTCGTGAATTCTGTGTAACGCAGGGGCCCGGAAACGCACGTATGGGACGGCTGCACTGCCTATACAGGGATTGTTTTACTGTGTGTTTGTTTTGGGTCTGCGGCTCTGGAATCATCTTACTTTCCAACCTGAATTGTTTACTTTGGCTCCGCACGCTTCACAGGTGTTAACGCTTCGCTAAAAACACAGAACGTAGCTCAAAATGACTGACAGTGGCTGAATGTCGCAAATTAACACATCTGAATTTCATCTGAATCTGAAGTTCGCATTGAATTGATGCTTCTGCCCTGAGCTGTAAAAAGCGATAGAAAGTCTGTGAACCAGTTACTTTCAAACACTTATTTTTAAATAATAATCAAGTTCCAGTAAATCCATATATGTACGTTTGTTTTAGTTGTTTGATGAAGATTGTCGTAGACATAAAACAATAAAAAATTCCCTTTATGTATTTGCTATTCGGCTATTAAAATAACTCAATTTTCACTTCAAATTTAAAGCAACTCCTTCCTTGTAATTTGAAATTGATTAAACTTAAAAACTTAAGTTAAGCTAACTTAAGCTAATTCAACTAAATTTTCATAATTTATAGCAACTCCTTACTTGTTAAGAAGGTTGAATGAATTATAATTTCAAGTTAATTAAACTTAAAAACGTAAGTTAAGCTAACTTAAAGGTATAGCGGAAGATTTTCCTGAATTTTAGGGAAAAAACACCCCTCCACTTAAAAAAAAAAATGCAATTGCGAAACACTCTGCCTGCTCCCGAGAGGGAACAACTATTAAACATGTACATGAGAGAGCATGCACGAGAGCCTAGTTCTTCTCGTGCACGTTCTGTTTACAAGTTGCTGTCGGTATACATTGAGATGTTTAGCAATCGCTAATCATAGTTTACATCAACTTTTACAGTAATTTTATATGGATTTCTCCAAATAGCATGCCAAACTTTACCTGTTGAGTAGAAACTTCGCGACTGAGGCATCAGTAAGAAGCCCAACCTGTGCTTTTAGCGCATGCCAGCATGTGAAATGTTCTCCCAAGAATACACTGGTCTTTTTATTTCTTCATACGCCTTTCTCTTCTTGGCATACAATTCGTAGACACTCTTTCTCTTGCGACCCTCAGACATTTTGAGTAAACACGGTAATAACGCGTGCTACAATGAATGCCTGAAACTGTAGCTCACCACATATACACCTGAAAGTGCGCATGTGCAGAAAGCGAACCTAGGGACGAGCACGTACGACGGCCTTAAGTAAACATATCACCAGAATGATTGACTACTCGGATGACCAATAGTCTTGATGATCCACCCGGAAAAAGAAAATCCTCTGACCTTTAAGCTAATTCGACTTCATTTTTGTAATTTATAGCAACTCCTTGCTTGTCAAGAAAGTTGAAATAAATTGTAACTTTAAGTTGATTAAACTTTGACATTTAAGTGCAACAAGGATTTTTTTTTTATTTAGTATTGGCTCCCTCATTGGTTCCCAGCACGTTATGAATTATTTACGTCCGAAACGGTTTCAGTTAAAGGGATAGTTCAGCCAAAAAATTATATTAAACCCATGATTTACTCCATGAAGCCGTCCGAGATGCATATGTCCATCATTTTTCAGACAATGACATTTTCAGTTATTTTAGAAAATGTTTTAGATCTTTCAGTTAATCAAATGTGAAGTTATGGGGTCCACGACCTGCAAGTCCAAAAAGTGTGCATCCATCCTTTACCAAAAAAATCCAAACAGCTCCATGATGATAAACAAAGTCCTTCTGAGGATAATCCGCGCAGTTTTGTTGTAGAAAATCCACATTTAAAACTTTATAAACCAAAATAACTCGCATCCGGTAATGCCGCCATCTTAGTCGCATTCAAGATCAGAGCTTACACAGCGTACAGAGATTACTCTGCTGCTGCTCTGTGCCCCCGCCCTCCGAATTTGTCATACGTCACTAAGAAAAGTGCGTACACTACGCTAATACTCTCTCCTGAATACAGAGGAGTCTAAGATGGCAGCGCTACTGGAAGGTAGTTATTTTGGTTTATAAAGTTTTAAATATGGATATTTCTACAACAGCACCGCACGGATTACCCTCAGAAGACCTTTATTTATCATCCTGGAGCCGTTTGGATTTATTTTGTGAAGGATGGATGAAGAGGTCGACCGATTTATTGGCCGATTTTTGGCATATTTTAAAAAATCGGCTTTGGCCGATTTAGCTGCAAAATTAGGCCGATTAATATGCAGGCGCATCTGCGGGCACTTAAGCGCTGTTGTAGAACTCATGATGCTGCCTTGTTCACAAACAGCTTTAGTAAACGATGGCGGGATCGCGTGAATTAAGCAGCCAGTACAACAGCGCGACGGGCTTATGTCTCACGGTGCACTGACCGTCCGTGCAAAGATTAGGGTCATTTCATGTGATTAATGAGTGATGATGATCTTTGTTTGCGTGACAGAGAGAGAAGAGCCGCGCGCGCACGCTTTCTGTCTCCCTGCTTTTATTACTCAAAACAAAACTGACTGGATGGCAAAAGGTCGGAAGACCAAATCATATCCACCGAGGAAATGTTTTTCGTGTTGTTACAGTAACACTTTGTTTACAGTTTTGCGCTGGATTACAACACCACGCGTCCGAACTGACTCCTTTGAACGGATTCGTTTGAATGAACGGTTAAAACAACAGATCTGTCCCAACACTAAACTCACAAGACGTCACTGTCAGCACAATCAGTCACTCATAGCGCCTCAGAAATGAGAATGTAAATGTGTTTAGAAAGATCTGCCCTAAATAACAGTCTATACTAAAAAACAGAGACGTTAATTATGTTAACTTTATGATGAATAAATTATTTATCAGGTCTACCAAAGAAGGATTTTATCCTACAGAGCAATAAAAGCCATGGTAAAAAACTGATCAAAGATGATGACAGCAGAGTTTCAGGTAATATCTGTGTCTGATAAATGTATGGTGCAGACGAGGTTGTAAAACTCTTCAGAAAGACACGTCATCATTTTTTAAAAATACTTTGACTTAAATAGTGACATTTTTACATTTAAAATATCTGCTAATGATGAGAACATTTTGATTATTATGTACATATAGAAAATCGGCCAAACATATCGTCCATCGGCTGCCCTGATTTCTAAATATCGGCATCGGCCAGAGAAAAAGCCATATCGGTCGACCTCTAAATGGATGCACATTTTTTGGACTTGAAGGTCGTGGACCCTGTAACTTCACATTTAATTAACCGAAAGATCTAAAACATTTTCTAAAATAACTGAAAATGTGTTTGTCTGAAAAACGATGGACATATGCATCTCGGACAGCTTGGGGTGAGTAAATTATGGGTTTAATATCATTTTTGGCCGAACTATCCCTTTAAATAAACTTGTGATCTGATATGAACCTGTTCCAGTAATTCGAAAACGTCTGATTCAAAAGAAAAATTTCTTTATGAATCAGACATTGTTACGGTCAGATGTCCTCTGTACCTGTAAGATGAATGTTAAGGTGCTTTCCAATTTGGTTTTATTCCCAGACAAGAGGTTCCTTAATAAACAAGACTCTCCAGGTGGAATATAGCACTTCTTGAAATCCATTCACCATGTATTTTTTCCTTGCTTACCTAATCAAGGCAACAGTCCCCTTCATTTCTCCTGTTCATTGCCAGCTGACATATTTTTGAAATATGAAGCTGCTAAGTAGTCCTAAGTGCCACATTGAAAGCTCTGCTCGAGTGCTTAAGAGAGTGAAGTGGTCCTCGATCTTCTTAGTGAGTGTGGTGAATGTGTATTATCATCGGTGAAAACTACAAGCCTGATAAACGGCTACAATAACCTCGATGAACATATAATTTGAAACGTAAATAGTGGGCAGCAAAGGGCTATCAAATGACTTGATAGTCTGGAAAGGCTCAGACTCAGACAGCGATGGTGTTTCAATAATCGCTGCATTATGTTTCGTCCCTTTTATGTATTTGACAGTGGAAGGAACTCAGATGTGAACTCAAACTTATGCTCAACATTTCAGATTATTGTATACACCATTGTGTTGTTGATATGCGAGCTGATATTGCCCATGTTAAAGCATTGTCCCATGATAACCTGTGAGCATGTTTAGCCACCTTAGCATGCTAGCAGGTGACCCTGCCACAAGCTTAGCAGGTTCATCTCAGGACACCATTTTAAGGCATCATAAAATGCCTTGTCTTGCAAGATAAATACATAGATGAGTATGTGTTTGAGACAAGTTCAATAGTGTCTCTTCACAAACAACAGAGCGGCCGATTGTCCTGGTTATTGCCAGTTACTCATCAACAATGGCCCCGCCTGTAGCATGCCGGTCAAGTCAGGACACATGTTACTCTCTAACCCAGATTCTCAGTGCATGGAAAGATAGCGACATCCCAGCACACCACCCGACCCCTGAGGGCTCTGTGTGACTGCAATATTGAAAAAGCGTCATGATTTTAAATCTTCTTGTCACTTTGGAACCTGCCAGGCGCACCCTGAAGTTACAATAACGAATATGTTGAGGATCTATACAAGTGACAACAACACACGGAGAGAGAGAATTGTATAAATGGATGACTTTTTTATATGCTCTTTATCTCTAGGGGCAGTAGAGATTGTGTGTATCTACTGAAATGAGTCACTGCGGTCTGTTTGTGACTTTAGTGCAACTCAGGACACTTACAAGGGGAATTTTAAAAAATGCTACAGTCATAGCAAAAACTGGTCCGGTCTCTGATAACGTTGAAAGATAACGCTTTCTAACTCCCTAATATCATGACTACAGTTTGTTGGCCTACTTAAGCTACATTTTAACTATATGAATGCCACTTGAGATACAAATATCTACAACAAACAATGCTTGTTTTTTTTTTAAATGTAAAGCATGCTATTCCTTGGTTACTGCAAAGATAAACACTAAAGCTGGGCGTACACGGTGCGAATTCTGATGGTCGGAACGTCGTGAGCTTTCGCACACGACACGAGTGAGTTTATGCGAAAATAATTCGGACGCAGTCACACACGACAAGATTTTACTGTACGACTTGACGAATTCTGACGTAAGCATTTTCGCAGCTGTGAGTGGCAGAATGTACAAAAAACCCAAGGCAAAGATATTGGCTTAAGTGCAGAAAACAGCCTGGAATTTCTGTTCTTTTGTATTTCTGTTTATGCATTCCGAAATTGCAATATAGGTCTATAGCTGTTGCGGTGAAGGAATTTCTCTGGCAGTGGTTTTTCGTGCTAGCGCATATGCGGTTTTACCGTCTAATATATCATGATTGTAAATATCTATATTGCTATTATTAATGTTACATATATATAATATATATAGCTTTTTTTATAAATATGACCGTTTAAAAAACAAATTCAGTGGGCCTATTTATTTATTTGTAAATGCAGAATGAGGAGCAATGAGATAAAATGCAAGGTAAGCTAACACGTCTTTCCCTTTATGATTAAATTATTAAGACAATACATCTACAGCTTAATATTAATTTGTAAAACGAAAATCATTTAATTTAATATAAAGCACATTGTCTAGGCTTGTTTGCATTGTCTAGTGCAAATGTACACGGAACCTCGGTCAATGCGGTGTCTTGAAGTAAAAGTGAGCCCGCAACATTTGTGCTCCTGTAACTGTACAAAATAAATGCCATACAGAAGGCATTGCATATTAATATATGGCATTTTCTCAGTAGGTAAATTAATACATATCAATACAAATATAGTATGAAAACAAATTAATCATTATTTAAATAAAGTTTCAGAGATAGCCTACATTTTTAGTCATTTAAATATTCTCATCATTTCAGAACAAGCTAAGGCTACCATAACAACTTACATTGGGCTATATCTCGTGTTCCTTGGGTCGAAAATATGTAAAAAAGAATACTGAACAAAAACCTTTAAGCTCACTTAAGCTCTATAATAATGTGGAAAACGTCGTCTCCGCGTATGATCATCATGTTTAATGTAGTCTCTTGTTCGTTGACAATTTATTTTGCATTTATTATACCTGTATAAAGTGTAAAACAATAAATGCATATCTTATAGCCTATTAAACATGGACATTCCGTTGTTTTTTATTCTCTGTCGCGACAGCCCTTTTAATAATGCATTAATTTATGAAACTGTACTACAGCGACTTTGGCACAGCTTGGATTACACAAAAATTGCGACATTCATTGTCCATCCTGTACTATTTAAACCATGGTCTCTGCACGGAGTCTAATATTTTTTATATTGATTTATTACATATTTTAGTTGGCTTATTTTATGTTTAGATTGTAAATAATGATAAAACATATTAACAAGTACAGAAAAATCAACAGTATTTCAAAGTAAAACAAAAAGTTTTAATATCAAAAAGTAGCCCTCGTTTTATGCATTGTGGTAGCTCTTATAGCTTAATCTACACTCTCTTTTTCCGCACACATCCAAAGCTGTGACCAGACATCACAAAAACACATATGACAAGTTTTTCGGTCAAAGAAGCTGATCAAGAGGTCGTCACTGAAAGGACCTGTCATATTTGTCATGATGTCCGGTCACCGGAGTGTGTGTGTGCGCGAAACATAGCCAGCTATAGAGTTGTCGTCCAGATTTGAGGTAGCAATGGCGCATTTGTCTTTCTTCTTGTGTGTTTTGTACATTTTGATTGGTCAACTTCAAGTGCTTTGCCAGATCGTCTCGTTCACCCGCACCAACACTACGAATTTATACCGACAGCTCCCGAAGTTTTTTGACATGTTTAAAAATTATCGGGAGGTCGTAAGGCGCTCGTAACCTGCTCGGCTCGGCTCGTAATTCCTCTTACACGGTGCGAGCCGCGACCATACGAGCATGAACGATTTGCTCCCGAGAAAAAAAATCGCATGCAAGCTCCTACGACAGCAAAAATCGCACCGTGTACGCCCGCCTTAAGCGTTGTTGTTTAGCAAAGAATTCCTGCAGCTCAGTGGTAGAGCATTCCATTAGTAGCGCAATAGGTTGTGAATCTTTGGGAACACACATACTGATAAAATGTATATCTTGCAATTTAGGTTGCTTTGGATGAAAGTGTCCGTTATATATGTGTAAATGTTTTAATGACCATATGTACCTCTAAAGTACCAGTGTGTACTTTTGAGGTCCCAATATGCACCTTTTAGGTACAAAAGTGTACTTTCTGTAAAGGTACCGTCCCAGTGACAACTTTTGTACCTTATTTTTCTAAGAGAGTACCATTGCAAAAAACAATCGAATGGTGGCCTAAGTCTTTGCTCAATACTGTACAATTTACCAACAATCTCATGGGAATTTGTTTGTAAGTATTTTACGAGGTTGTTGTATAAATTTGTACAATCACATTCATACGTTTTTGTACGTTTTACTTTCGCACCTGTGACGTTTGGATTAGGGGTGGGGTCGGGGTTTCATTATTTTTTATAATAATAGTATGTTTTGTATGATTCACGTTGTGCGTATTCATAGAATTAGCCAACTCATAAGATGCGTACAAGTTTCTGTTTAGATCAGGCTGCATTTTACAGCTATTTTGGCATTAGTGTCCAAATACTAGAGCCCAACCGATAAAGGATTTTGAAGGCCGATACCGATACAAATGTCTGTTGGTTTTAAAATCCGATATTCCGATATATCGGCCAATTTTTTTTAACTTTTTTTCTATTTCAGAAACGTGCAACAAAACATTTCCCTAACAGATTTCCCTAACATTAGTTACTTGTAGTTATTTATGAGTTTTAACTAAAATAATATGATAATGCATTTTAAAAAGAAACTTGTTTCTTTTATTGTCTCGTGACCAGCTCACCATGAACTCACTTAACCGTTGTTCTCTCTGCCCGACTCTGGCTGGATCAGCAGGTTGCAGGAAGTGTGACGCGTTATACACTCATGACATGGTAGAAGGCTGTTTCGTCCGTTTTTTTTTAAATATTCAATTAGCGGCCATTATGAATGCCGATACCGATAGTTTGGAAAATGCCTAATATCGGCCTTCTGATATATCAGCCGGGCTCTACCAAATACTTACTGTTTATCAATGTCTTCATTTATTGCTTCCCTCCATGACCATTTTAAGGGATACTCCAGTCAAATGTCAAAATTACCCCATGATTTACTCACCCTCAAACAATCCAAGATACACATGTCCATCATCTTTCAAAAGAACACTTGGAGTTATTTAAGTAAATGTCATTGCTCCTCCAAGCTTTATAGTGATAGAAAACAGGGATCAGGAAACAACTTCTGACTTTCTTCACAGAGGTCATCGACTTGGTTTCAATAGGTTAATAAATGTCTTTTGCGGGTAATCGATGCAATTTTCTAAAAAAAAAAAAATCCAGATTTCAAACTTTATAAACCGTAAAAACTATCTTCCGGTAACTGCGCCATCTTGGACTCACGAAGAGTTTTAGCATAGTGAGCGTTCGTTGCCATGGGTACGTTGCACAGTGACTCAAATGAATGAGTCCATGTTGGCGTCATTACCGGAAGTTCGTTTTTATAGTGTATAAAGTTTAAAATATTGATATTTTTCTTACAATATCACATCGATTACCCGCAGAAGACCTTTATTAATTCAATTCAATTTTTTATTTATATCGCGCTTTTCACAATTGGTAATTGTTTCAAAGCAGCTTTACATTAATAGAAGCAGGGGAAAACACAGAAAAAATCGACAGACAACATAAGCAGCAATATACAGTGGCTATGAATAAACTTTACAAGCGAGCGTATTAATAATTTAATGTATAGAAGAGGGTGCTAAGTTAAGCCAATGTCGGCTGACTTCCCGGGGAAAACTCCCCTAGGAGAAAAACCTCCCGACTTTTTAAGCCAGGAGGGAAAAAAGTCCTAGGAGAAAAAAAAACCTTGGGATATATTTATATATATATATCGACTGTGTATATATATATATATATATATATATATATATATATATATATATATATATATATATATATATATATATATATATATATATATATATATATATATTCATATGGGATGTAAAAGGTATGTAAACGGATAAGAAGATTAAACGGGTTCCGTCATATTAACCCCTTGGAGTTGTGTGGATTACTTCTGTGAAAGATTGTTGTTCCATGATCCCTGTTTTCTATTATTAAAAAGTTTGGAAAAGTAAGGACATTTACTAAAATAACTCTAAATGTGCTCGTCTGAAAGAGGATGGACATGTGTATCTCGGATAGCTTGAGGGTGAGTAAATTATTAGGTTATTTGCATATTTGGCTGGAGTATCGCTTTAGCTACAGAGTGATGGCTCAGTCGAACCCTAAACCTAACCCTAGTAAGTACATGTTATTTAAGTGTTTTATAAGTACTCTGTACTTAAATGTATTATTAGACTGTAACAGTGACACCTTAAAGTGTAACCCAATATCCTAATAATATACTCGTTATAAGAGTCTACTGTGAGTCCTTTATTCAACTATCAAAGCTGAACAAATATGACTTGCACTATATTTTGCATAGACATTTGCATTATAGAAACAGGTGCATTGACTCAGTTCAGTTCAGAGCAGTACAGACAGCGCGCCACAGCTTTAAGTATCACCCGATCTGCTGTCCTTTGAGTTAATAAGTAACCCCTGGTACATATCTGTACTGCAAAGTGAGTCACGTCGAGGTGAAAAAATTGAACTAATTTATACATGCTGACTCATATTTGTGAGGCTTTCACAAGTCAAAGTGAGAATTGATTAATTTAGCGCAAATTAAACCACATGATTCAAACATGACAGATCTATCGGCCCTATGTGTAACGACCATCCCATAGTGCCTAAAATGCAGTTAAATGAAATACTGTAAGACCAAGCAGCTGCATGTGCACCTATCCTATCTTATTCTTATTCCCTGAATTAACCCTATAATTATTAGACATGAGAAACAAGCAGAAGTATTGAGGATAAAGTTACTCAATAGAAACAATATCCCCACAATATGACAGCGTTCACAACACATGCTGCAAAGAGAGGGCGGGAGCGTTCGAAAACACCCCGAGGGAGAACGGTGTGCACTTGTTCGCACTGCCCTCCATCTGCTCGCTGCCGGGACGTCAGGGTTACAGAATACGCCATCTTTCAAGCGCAGAGAACCTCTCGTACTGTAATTCATGACAAATCATCTGACAGCCTTTTATTAGGAAGAAGAACACCTACTGTGTGCCTTTTGTTCCTATTCATTTTATAGCCTGCTCTTTTCTTTCCCTAACCCCCCCTCCCTTGTGTGTATTCAGAATAAGGTACGTAGGGCTCTGAGCTTCAGGCCCCTAAGGACGGGTATCATATTATCTATAGTTTCCTGTTTACTTTTGTTTAATTTGAGCATCCTGTGCTGAAGAACTGTCAGAGTAGTTTGCATTACCTACAGTACGCCGATCAAACCAGCACTCAGATCGTGCCAACACGAAAACAGCAACGCATGTTGCTTTTAGAGGAATAATTTACCCTAAAATTACTTACCGTAGTTTGTATTTATTCACCTTCATGTCCTGCCAAACCACTGAAACCAGTATGACTTTCTTTCTTTCTCAGAAAGCAAAAGGTGATTTTTCTCCCCACTCCACCAATGTGCTCTTCAATACAGTTTCAGAAAAAATCTCAAAATGTGCTCAGATTTTTTTAGATAACAAAGTCAGAACTTCCACTTAAAGAAATAGTTCATCCCAAAATGACAATTACGCCATATTTTACTCACCCTCAAGCCATCCTACAGTAGTTGTATATGACTTTCTTCTTTCAGCCAAACACAGTTGAAGTTATATTAAAGGTGCCATATAATTTAAAACTTGCTTATTTATCTAGGCATAGATGAATAATCAGAGTTCTGTATATGGTAATCAGGGCTTCCCGCAGAAAATTTGTTAGTTGAGGTGGTATGGTTGGGCGGGTGGTTTGTGGTCAGGGGGCGTGGCAATCAAAGGGGGGAATGTACACGTCATGATGAAAATTAAAATATATTTTTTAAAAACACTCAAATAAAACTTAATTTTGACAGAAAATTAATTCATACTAGATTATCAATGAGTTAAATGTTTTTAACAGATACCTCTAATGGGAATAGGTGCGTGATGAAGTGAAACTAAAGAGTTAATAAACACAAACTAAAGCAGATGTTGTAGAATGTCTGGCGAACGATGATAGATAGCTCAAAGATTGTAAAACGGATTCTTTTCCACTATTAATTACATTATCTTAAAGGAGTGTAACTACTGTAGCATGTAAATAATGCACATAAATAAAGTGAGCAAGAGCGCTCAACAATTATATTGAATCAACAGGTACGTGAAACCTAGCTAGCAGTTTGCTCAAACAAAAAAATCACCAGCTAACTTATTTTAAATTTGCAAGAACTATAGACGAATACAAAAACATGCTTAAATAAACCCAAAACATAAGTCCACTTACAGTTCTCACGGACACGCGTTTTATCAACTGGCTATCCTCCAGACAGTTGACGGACTATTTCGGCCGTGTGGTTCGCGTGCACGCTCGCGGTGTGAAGTGCGTCCACGCTGTTCTCCGAGATGATTTATCAACTGGCTACTAGTTATCCTTCAGACAGTGACGGACCAAGTCTTTCTCTCATTTGGCCATGTGGCGCGCATGCCCCCTCGCGGTGTGAAGCGTGTCCGCGCTATTCTCCGAGATACACTTTACGGCCTTTTGTGCAGCAAATTTTTTTTTTGACGACCTAGTTAAGGCGGTAGGGTTTCCCAGCTTAGGCGGGCCGCCCGAACTGCAAAGTGCTGCAGGAAACCCTGGTAATGACATATCGTAAGACTCAAACATGATTGTTTCCTTCTTGTTATGTAAACCTATGTAAAAGACTGCTGAAAAACAGGCCAATCACACACACACGCATTAAATTACACATTAAATGAATTACAATGTTGTTACAATGCTAAAAACAAAGTTGCGACTGTTGCGTTAGCACTATATGCTAGGTAATGCTGTATGCTAACGTTTGGGCTAAAGTTCTACTATTGACGTTACAGTTACGTTTTGCAGGTCCATACTGAAAAAAACTAGGGCTGTCAAAAATAATAGAATGCGTTAATGCAAATTCATTTTAACACCACTAATTTTATTAACGGCGATTAACGCAATGCGCAATTTCTGTTTGACCCTTGGTCCAGCCCATAGTTGAATGAACAGAGACACAGACACATGTCACCCTGTCTAAATGAAGGTTTTCATAGAAATAAGAACATTAACAAATCGTCTAGCAAATCCAATGCTCTAAATCAGGGGTGTCAAACATACGGCCGAATACGTCCCGCAAAGGTGTCCAGTCCGGCCCGCGTGATGATTTATACAGTATAATTAAATATTAAATACATATTTTAAAAGCTCTTTCAGGCGGATGTCTAGTTCATTTTTAATATGAGAGACTTGCGGAAAGCAGCAAAACGCAGAACATAGACTAAACACGGTGCCCAAAAATCTAGCTGTTTTATTGTTACCGCTCCTCTAAAGATCCACTGATTCCGGTAATCCACTTCGTGTTTTCCCGCCCGCTCCGCAGCATCTCTGTGTCCACTCTCTGCCTGGAGAGCGAAGACGACAGTTTCCGAAGTTTGTTGCATTAACAGGTAGATTCATTACATTATATCAGTTGTTAAGAATTAGTAATTTGTAAGTTTGTTTATGTATTTCTTCCGGTAATGATTTGCTGTGGGTGTTCTAAAAGTGCTAACAACTTAGCAAGCAAACAACAACAAAAAATAACAAAAGGTTACAATGCTTGTCTAGTCTATTTAATGTTCGCGATCAGATTTAAGTTAATATAAACACTAAATTTGCTGTTGTTGGCGGCACAGTTTGTAGACAAAATATACAAAAACACAAATGCCTTCAGAAAATATAGACAGAGAACGGAAAGGGAGGCTGCTAAAGGCAGTTCAACATTACAAACATGGATTCAAAGCTCCATCAATCCAGCAGGTAAATCATATTGAATATTCAGCAGATTGTCGCACTTTAATTTGTGTTATTTCCCATTATAATCACTTGTCTAAGTTGATGCTAGTAATATATAACACATCATATTTATAATACTTTATTAAAACCATAATAATAGAACCACCCCCTTAGCGCCCTTTTTGGTTTGGGCCACTGCCCCATCTAGCATTTTCATTTTTTAAATGACTGTTCTCATTACAAATATATTCCAAAGAAAAGTGAATGGTTTATAAATAATTTTGGCATTAAGGTATAATTATGTTAAGGTTTCATGCAAAGGAAGTAATATAAGGCTTTTCAGCATATGGCCAGTGGGTTTTGTACAGATGTAAATTTGTGTGTCTAGTATGTACATTATGAGTGTGACTTATGAAATGTAGTTTTTACAGAGCTGTGTGTTTCACTACTTTTCTTGCTAATTAATTAGTTTGTGAAGTTCATTTTAAGGTTTAAAAAAATTATCCGGTCCTCTCATTGTGCCGTTACATACCATCCCACCCCTGCTCTAAATGCTCGTTGGACATCTGAAATGATCTTTATTTATACGTCTGAGAGGTGTAACGTTACCGTCCTCCTAATGCTTAATCTAATACAAAGATGCGTCTCGAGATAGACATCTACACAAAATTAAAGTTTTACAAATATCTGTTTTGATAAGAATTCACGCAGGCAGGTCACAAATGATGCAGCAGTAAACAAAAATGGAGAAAGAAAATTCTTCTTAAAGGAAAATTCATATACAAAACAATGGCTGATGATTTTGTTAAAAATGTAAACAGGCTGTTGTTAACATACATTTGCATAAAGCATCTATATGTATATTAGAGTATTAAAAACCTGAAAAGTGTTAAATTAGGGTAAATTTAGAACGGATAAAATGTAAGATTAATTTGCGATTAATCGCGAGTTAACTCATGAAATTATGCGATTAATCTAGATTAATTTTTTTATCTATTGACAGCCCTAGAAAAAACACAAACTAAACGTCCATTAACAATCTCCAAATAATCGATTATTCATCAAAATCTATATGTTTGTCTAATACAGACTCAAACATCTGTTACACACACAGAGAGCTACTGAAATGAGACGCTCTCTGAAACAGACAATCAAAGCAGAGCTCAACATTATTATTCATGACCCTTTCAAATAAGGTAATAATAGACCATTTCATTCTGGGGACAAATCCTAGGGTTGTTAATGGACATGTAAAACCATCTCTGGATAATTTTTGCACTTAATAAAGCCACATAGTTTCTATGTAGATATCAGAGAACAATTTAACAGATTATTTCATTGTATTCTTTGGCACCTTTAAATAATACCCTGACTATTTTCAGCTTTATAATGGCATTGAATCAACTTATCCTCCAACTTTACCATTGAGGTCCTTTGTCGCCTGAAATACAACCCACAGGAGCGTTTTCTAAATGAGTGCCCATAACTACAGCACACGATACAACGGAAACCTTAAATGGGTCATATGATGCGATTTCATGTTTTCCTTTGGTTTAGGAGTTTTAAAAGTTGTTATATAGTAGTTGTTATATAACCTATATTGCCAAATGTTTTGGGACACCTGCTTTTATATACCTGAATGACATCCCATTCTTAATCCATAGGGTTTAATATGGAGTTGGCCCACCCCTTGCAGCTATAACAGCTTCTACTCTTCTTGAAAGAGTTTCTACCAGGTTTAGGAGTGTGTTTATGGGAATTTTTGACCGTTCTTCTAAAAGCACATTTGTAAGGTCAGACACTGATGTTGGACGAGAAGTCCTGGCTCATAGTCTAATTCATGTCAAAGATGTTTTGTTGGGTTGAGGTCAGGACTTTTTGCAGGCCAGTCAAGTTCCTCCACACCAAACTCGCTCATCCATGTCTTTATGGACCTTGCTGGTCATGTTGGAACAGGAAGGGGCCATCCCCAAACTGTTCCCACAAAGTTGGGAGCATGAAATAGTCCAAAATGCCTTGGATTGATGAAGCATTAAGAGTTAATTTCATTGGAAGTGATTGGAACACCTGAATTCAATGAGTTGGAGGGGTGTCCCAAAACTTTTGGCAATATAGTGTACTGTATGAATATAGAAGTTCTGCAAAGTCGCAAAGATTAAAGTCTCAAACCCAAAGCAGGGCTTTGAACCAGATTTTTTTTCCAGTTGGTTCGTTCCGAACAGAAACAGTATTTTAACGTTTCAGGTTTTCGGTTTAACCCTAAATTTGATGTTCCTGAACCGGTTAGAACAAAAAATAAAGTTCCCGAACCAGTTAATAACGTTAGTAGTAAATATGGGGGACATACTGTCACATAAAAATGATTGATGGTGCCCTTTGACCTCAGGGGAGGGGCTAACCTTTGACCTCTGAGGGAGGGGCTGACCTTTTGACGTCGCGTTGAACTTTTAACCGGTACGCCCACGTCACGTTGACATGTTTACATCTGGGGTTATCTCCGGGGGCGTTAGATCATGTCCTCCTACGATAAACCAATAAAAACAGTGTTTACACAAGTGGTCTTCATTAAAACACATTCCATGCTCCCATCATAATTTATATAAGGTGGGGCCCGATATGTATAATAAAAGCCAGGGAAATCAGAGTTACGACAATCACAAACATGGATAGGCCATGCAGCTCGCACGGTACTCCAGTGAATGAATGGTGAAATAGCATGGAGCATCTAGCTATGGCGACGAAAAAATTTAACTTTTAACATGCATTGAAATTTTAACATGCACTATTTTAGAATGCGTGACATCGTTATAATCTGCCATGCTGGCATTGAAATATTGTGAAATCCTCTCATTGATTAGTTTCATTAAACACAATTTTTTATGTGAAATGATCAAAGAAATTAAGTGTTCTTTTCTTTTAAACGTCATCCTGGCTTATAAGGCTATATTCATGGTGGGAATAAGCTGTAATTATATAAAGTAAGATTAGAAAAGATGTTTAAAATGAACTTTCTCTAATAATCTTAGCACAATGTATGGATACGACTGATTAAAAAACATAATCAAAAGTATCAACATAATAAAAAAGGTTTCTCACAGCGGCAGATGAAATACAATCTAAAAGAATAAAGAACAATGAATTCTGTCAAGATGAACATTTTGTAGGATTTTCTCTAGAGAGTAAAAATTGATGTGTAATTTTTAAATGTCCTATTCTGCATTTTGTATAGATGACCTGATTTTCAAAACAGAAGTTATGTTTTTTCAAATAAACTGTTCAATACAAAGATATGGTCTTCTGCCACTTGCACGGATCGTGGTCCTTAAAGTTGCATTCCTGAGAGATGCTCCCACTCCGAATCGTAAATCGTTTTGGCAGTGCCCGTGTGAGGACCGAGATATTTTGTTTTTTAACTCGTAAAGCATGTCCAGTCCTCCTGTGATAGCAGGACAGTGTTTATACAAGGGGCTGTATATAATAAAGCGCTGTATTTTTAATCTGAAGTAACACATAGGGCCCTATTTTAACGATCTAAGCGCATTGTCTAAAGCGCACAGCACAACGTGTAAATGGGCGTGTCCGAATCCACTTTTGCTAATTTAACGAAGGGAAAAATGGTTTGTGGCCGAAAAGGGTTGGTCCTATTGTAATGGAAGTATTTTGGGCGTAACGTGCAGTAAACCAATGAGAGTCTCAGCTCTCATCCCCTTTAAAAGCAAGTTGCGCTGGCGCTATGTCTAATCCCTATTTAGATGACGAACTTTGTAAACTGAAAAACTAAGCTGAGGAAGAAGATCCCCAGTTTAAGATTAATGATAAATAATTGTGTTGTTTTTCACTTGTATTGAAATTGTAATTTTTTTATTAAAACCTTTAAAACCCGTTTTCTTTTAGTCATGGAAGTAAAAAAGCAGGCTTGTAATTGCTTTAAATGTATGGCTATCCAATATCATCAAAAAATAATTTACAAGTATGTAAGATAAGGTTTGTACTGGAAAAATACTTTATTTGTAACAAACAGGAGAAAAAGAATTTACAAACGGCTCTATGCGCGTTTCAGCACTTTGGACAGCGATTTTTTTAGCAAAGAGTTTTTATAAGCATTACTTACAAATGTTTCTCATCTCACCATATCCGCAGGTACTGAGTCATCATATAATAAATCCGTGAGGTAGCATTTAAAAAAACATTTAAAAACAGATGCATTTGTTTAAAGCAAAGCATTTATTTATTTACCAGGCTGCAGGTGAAGCAGCTCTTTGCGCCTTCTAACGTCTCATAATTAGTCCTCATTTATGTCCAAGAGATTCAATAATAATATTTTACATTCAATCCTTTAATCTTTCATATTTAAAAGCATTTTTGTGCTGCTGCGCATTCATGTACTTTGTGATAAGCAAACCCGCGTTGTCCTCCCGTTTATAGGCGCATACTAATGCGCTCTTTAAATAACAAAAAACAAATTTCGCCACTGACTTTAGACCACGTTTTTTTTTGTAAAAGGCGTAGTATATTTTAATTTCCTCAAAATAGCAACGCGCCAACAATGCGCCTGGACACACCTCGTTTTCAGACCAGAACGCCCATGGGCGCAAAAGGGGGCGCAAATGCATTTGCTATTTAAACAACGCGGCGCTAAACGTGAAAATTAGGGTGGAAACTAGCGAAAGACACTTGCGTCGCGCATTGCGCTGCATTGCGCCGGGTGTAAGATAGAGCCCATAGATTTCACTCGTTGTTCTACAACACTCGATTTACCAGATGGTTTGTTACTGTTTTCTGTGATGACTTTTTTTTGTTTTTATGGGATAAGTGCTATTATACCACGGGTCTGTTGAATGCTGCATTCTGATTGACTGAGAAATGTTCTATGGGTGTTGATTATTTTTCTGTAAACCGCACACCTATCTTTTCAAATGTCTTAAAAATAGGTACCAGAGCAATGTTTGTGGTAACCGTGGTATAAGCGGAATAATTGACTCCGGTCCTTTGAATTATTTGAAAATAATGCACAGCTGCGGTGTAACGGCTTCGCGTCGTGCCGCATTACCACCTTGGTGTGCATTATTTTCTTATAATTCAATGGCCCATCGTCAATTATTCCTTACTTATATTCTCTGTCATTTAAAGGTAAACATAACGGTAAGCATGCCGGGTTTACAGTGAGCAAAGCAACATGTATAGGTAAGGGTTAAAAATCAACTAGATGTTGGAATCTTTAAAAAGTAAATGAATGCTCAGCCCCCAAAAAAGCTGACTGAAGTTCAGATGTTTTGAGTACAACACAATAAATCAACATTAGTTGGAAATGATAGCAAAGTGAATCTTTATAGTATATACTGATTTATTATTCTTATATTATGGTGTAATAAAACCAACGTCGCTTTAAGAATATACCTAGATGATTTTGTGCGGGTATTTCATATGTAAGGATCATCAGTTAGCCTATGTCTTTAGTCTTACTATTTTATTTGACTATTTTACAATAAAAAGTTTACTTGTGTTTTTATTAATTGAAGAAATAATGTACCTCGCTTTGTCACCACGGAAGAAGTACATGTTATTCTGGGTAAAGAGTAGTGTGAGTTTAATACACTTTATATAAAAAAAACACCGTTCACATAGCCGACAACTGATAACTGAGAACAACAGAGACAGAGAAATGAGTGCATCAAAGCATGTGATGAAGTTAGACTTTGTATGTTGTGTTCATTGAATGTATATAATTTGATTGTCTTGTATGGAGTAATTTGTCAAATATTATTAAATATTATATTAAATACAAAAGCACTAAAAGTTTTAGTGTTTTGGCTAAGGAGTGTGAGCATGTCTCAGGTACTTGTATTTCAGGTGCAATAATAAATACTAGACGAAAACTTGAGTTTTTGAGATTAAAATAAATGTAATTGATAAGTGCTTTATTCTTTAAGTTGATGAGTTCTTTCTGAAAGTCTGAAAACTATACTAAACCTAATATACTAATAACCTAAAGTTAAAAGTCTCAGTTTTTAGACAGGTAATGTTTTGTAATATGTGTCTTTTTGTCTTTACTTATGCTGTACTTATTAGTATGATAAAAGCAACGCAAGCTGCATTAATGCAGGCCCCTTGTATAAACACTGTCCTGCTATCACAGGAGGACTGGACATGCTTTACGAGTTAAAAAACAAAATATCTCGGTCCTCACACGGGCACTGCCAAAACGATTTACGATTCGGAGTGGAAGCATCTCTCAGGAATGCAACTTTAAGGACCA
This sequence comes from Misgurnus anguillicaudatus, assembly GCF_027580225.2. Lineage (NCBI taxonomy): Eukaryota > Metazoa > Chordata > Actinopteri > Cypriniformes > Cobitidae > Misgurnus > Misgurnus anguillicaudatus. The sequence continues at coordinate 6,932,354 of NC_073349.2, forward strand.
CGATCTGTGTAAGTGGCAGAAGACCATATCTTCTTTGTATTGAACAGTTTATTTGAAAAAACATAACTTCTGTTTTGAAAATCAGGTCATCTATACAAAATGCAGAATAGGACATTTAAAAATTACACATCAATTTTTACTCTCTAGAGAAAATCCTACAAAATGTTCATCTTGACAGAATTCATTGTTCTTTATTCTTTTAGATTGTATTTCATCTGCCGCTGTGAGAAACCTTTTTTATTATGTTGATACTTTTGAACATGTTTTTTAATCAGTCGTATCCATACATTGTGCTAAGATTATTATTGAAAGTTCATTTTAAACATCTTTTTTAATCTTACTTTATATAATTACAGCTTATTCTCACCATGAATATAGCATTATAAGCCAGGATGACGTTTAAAAGAAAAGAACACTTAATTTCTTTGATCATTTCACATAAAAAATTGTGTTTAATGAAACTAATCAATGAGAGGATTTCACAATATTTCAATGCCAGCATGGCAGATTATAACGATGTCACGCATTCTAAAATGGTGCATGTTAAAATTTCAATGCATGTTAAAAGTTAAATTTTTTCGTCGCCATAGCTAGATGCTCCATGCTATTTCACCATTCATTTACTGGAGTACCGTGCGAGCTGCATGGCCTATCCATGTTTGTGATTGTCGTAACTCTGATTTCCCTGGCTTTTATTATACATATCGGCCCCCACCTTATATAAATTATGATGGGAGCATGGAATGTGTTTTAATGAAGACCACTTGTGTAAACACAGTTTTTATTGGTTTATCGTAGGAGGACATGATCTAACGCCCCCGGAGATAACCCCGGACGTAAACATGTCAACGTGACGTAGGCGTACCGGTTTAAAGTTCAACGCGACGTCAAAAGGTCAGCCCCTCCCTCAGAGGTCAAAGGTTAGCCCCTCCCCTGAGGTCAAAGGGCACCATCAATCATTTTTATGTGACAATATATGTCCCCCATATTTACTACTACCGTTCCATGTCAGCTGTGGGACATACAAAGAAGTAGGCTGATCATTAGGACATTAAACTTAAATTATTAGTCTACATAATTTTCCTTAAGTCTCTATCTTGTTATCGAACATTAAAAAGGCTACATTATGTAAGCGGCAAAACTGTAATTCTGACATGCCTACATTTGTTGAGTGCACTTAAACACACTTGCAGACACACAGACGGAGGATGAAATCCAAACGGCGCTTCGGGCAGAAGATGCAGCATAAACAGTCGCACCACATAAAGTAAAAATGACGTTGTTTTCAGTGATTTATTCACCAAATGTATTTTAATGGACTACAGTATGAGACACAGTAGCACAACTCTCTCTCTGAAGTTTATACATAAAGAGTTCTGATCTTTGAAGGGCATAGGGATAATCACGTTTGATTGTTGGACCGGACACATTCAACCACATGTGCGTCTGTGCATATAGAAAATTGCTCACTTTAGTGCCTTTTAGTGGTTAAATTGTTTAAAATCACTTAAGTTTTGATATTTGCAAACCTTTGAAACACGTGCAAATGATCAACTTTCACCCTATTTAAATTTGCGTATTAATCCGCGAATCGCATGCGAACTGAACCGTGGGTCGTGATCTGTACTGTAATTACATCATTAATCTTGAGATACTTGGTAGCCTACAATTAGGGATGCACCGAAATGAAAATTCTTGGCCGAAACCGAAAACCGAAAAAAGGTTATAAAAAAGGAAACACCGAAATAAATTATTATGCCAATTATTAGTAAAATTGCATTTACGGCTATCACTGTGTGCTAACTTTACTAGGGGTGTGTAACGGATAAAAAAACTCACAGTTCGGATCACATTACAGTTTTTGAGGCACAGATCAGATTATTTTTCGGATCAGCAAAAAGCAGGTGGGAAAAATCTAATAAACAATAAAGAAATTGCAAACATTTATAAAAGAGAACAAAGTTGTACATTAATAAGGTCTGAAATTAGCATTAGGTACAGAAATCAAATTAAATGAATCATAACACAATAAATTAAATGTTTGCTTGTTTTTTTTAAACGCGTTTCTCTCGTATGTGCACTACCGAGGGCACTTAAATGCGTGCACATACAGAGACCGAGGGTGAATCCCAAACAGCGCAACAGTCGCTCCACATAAAAAACGTTACGTTGTGGTTCATTGCTTTATTCGCCAAATGTACGTTAATGGATTACAGTATGAGACACGTTAGCGCGACTCTCTCTAAAGTTTACACATGCTTAATCTTTGCAGACGCGTGCAAACAGCTCAACCGTGAGTGAAACCTGCTTGAGCACGAAGGGGAGGGGTGGGAGACGACTGATCACCGTGAGTGAAACCCAAGCGCTAGCGCACAGATGGGAGGGGCGCGGTTGACATTAATTTTCGGTTTACATTTTCGGCTGGATTTTTTATTTCGGCCCGAAACCGATAATGCCATTTTCGGCCGAAATTTTCGGCGACCGAAATTTCGGTGCACCCCTACCTACAATATTTACCCTTTTATGATTGAGCATTAAAGACTTGGGCTTGTGGAGGCTACTTGCTGGTGGCAAGCTTCTCATTTCTCAGATGAGTCAACGACGACCGGAAGTGAACTTCACCGAGTCATGTTGCACTGAAATCTTGTCAAAGAAAAAAAAAACGGTATTAACGCGTTACCATTATTTTAAATAAACGTTTCTGTTCCAGAACATATATTTTTTTTTAATTTCTGGTTTCGTTTCGGTTCCTTGCAAAACATCAAAAGTTTCTGGTTTTTGTTTTCGTTCCATGAACCGGTTCAAAGCCTTGCCAAAGAGATATTCTTTCTAAAAGTGAAGGTTCCTCCACACCTTCCTAAAATGCCCCCTGCCCACACATCTATGTTACTGTGTGGGAAGATTTGCATAACACCACCCAAATGTATATGCAAAGAAAGAAGGCGTAACGTTTATTCTCTCTGTAGTATTGTTGCCACCGCCACCATTTCATGGAGACGCTGCGTCATTATTGCTTTGAGAGCTGATATTTCAAATATGGATAGGTAGCGTACATTTCCATCACACGCTTGAGCTATTTCGGACAATCATAACTCACTTGATAGTGGGCCAATCAGAGCACACCGCACCTTTCAGAACGATGAGCTTTGTAAAAATCAATGCATTTCAGAAAAGCGGGGCTATAGTAATCTACGGGATGGAAAAAATTACCTTAAACCGCGTAAACACATTGCATTACACCAAATACACAAAGTAATGTTTTTTTAGCAACGTCATATGATTGCTTTAATGCTTTGTGGTGTTTTATCTGTAGCTCAGGGGATAGAGCCTCGCTTTCGAGGTGTGACATATTTAAGAGATATGCCGTTTTTGAAGTAAAATGGGGCAAACTTTTATTAAAGGAATAGTCTACTCATTTTCAATATTAAAATATGTTATTACCTTAACTAAGAATTGTTGATACATCCCTCTATCATCTGTGTGCGTGCACGTAAGCGCTGGAGCGCGCTGCGACGCTTCGATAGCATTTAGCTTAGCCCCATTCATTCAATGGTACCATTTAGAGATAAAGTTAGAAGTGACCAAACACATCAACGTTTTTCCTATTTAAGACGAGTAGTTATACGAGCAAGTTTGGTGGTACAAAATAAAACGTAGCGCTTTTCTAAGCGGATTTAAAAGAGGAACTATATTTTATGGCGTAATAGCACGTTTGGGAGTACTTCGACTCGCCTGAAAAGTCTGCTCCCCTTCTCACTCTCATAATGGGAGAGGGAGGGTGTTACTGCGCCGAGTCGAAGTACTCCCATAAGTGCTATTACGCCATAAAATATAGTTCCTCTTTTAAATCCGCTTAGAAAAGCGCTACGTTTTATTTTGTACCACCAAACTTGCTCGTATAACTACTCGTCTTAAAAAGGGAAAAACGTTGATGTGTTTGGTCACTTCTAACTTTATCTCTGAATGGTACCTGAATGAATGAGGCTAAGCTAAATGCTATCGAAGTGTCGCAGTGCGCTCCAGCGCTTACGTGCATGCACACAGATGATAGAGGGATGTATCAACAATTCTTAGTTAAGGTAATAACATGTTTTAATATTGAAAATCAGTAGACTATTCCTTTAACCAATAATATGATCTATATTGTCCACTTTCTGTTAATTTCTAGCTCTACATTTTGTATATCGCAACAATATTGCCATTACAATTTATCACAGGGAGAAACACCCTAGAAAACATTGATATGTAAATATAAGTATCCTCAGCTATGAATGTGTAACATCTGAGCAACAGGTTTGTTCTCAAATAGTGTATGTTTTATTCATCACACATAAACCCTAAATACATTTAATTCTATTAAGAGCTAAAGCTAAGCAAAGTTTGCTTTCTGAATTGCTCAGTGGCACGTTGTAGTGGGACACTGTCCCTTTAAGGCCTGAGGAGCTTCACCACAGTGGGTCAATTCACTAGCCTCTCTCAGGCGTGATGCCAGTTGTGGGAAAGGCTGTCAGTGAGTGCAGGCCAGCCAGGAGATCCATTAGTCTAGACTGCCATAATCACACAGCGGAGAGGGGCACAGAGACCCCTTGGGTTAGGAGGGCATGTATGCCAGGCAGCTGCACTCAATGCCTTTACTTTAGGCTCATAATTAAAGCTAGTTTGGAAGGGCCACGTTCTTTAATGGATTTAAGGACAGGAAATGGACCCCAGTGTGCAACCGATAAACAAGAGGCATTCAGTCTAACATAAGCTTACTGAAAAGCAAAAGCATACTCATTTAAGAAAATTTATTATATTAAACAGCCTACAATCAGGTGCATTTCATAATGTTTTATACTGGCAATTGATATTTTAAGATTGTGTTGTCTTTTAACATACAAGCAAACAGCTTAGAAGAACTGACTTCTTGGCACCACAACATAGGCTGCTTTACCTCTCCCTCTGCTGGCACATATTGGTAACTACAAGTACAACTGAAATGTGATTTTTAACAAAATCCTGAACTATAAAACACTTTCACTTTCTTCCTCTAACTTTCTCACTGCAAAAGCAAAAACAACAACAACTCTAAAACAGCATCTGTAGTTGTCAACTTTAAGTCGAATGAGACAAAAGCTTGTTTTGTAGTTTCATGCCATAAGAATATATAATAACTAGCCCTAGTATAGCCATAAAGGTGTATCTACATAAATACTTGATCCGACAGATAATTTATTATTTCTGAGTTCATAAAAATTTGTGGCTGCCAAAATGTCAAATGCTATTTGTCTTTTGTCATTTTGGATTAAAGCATCTGGTCAATGGATAGATGTAATGTAAGGGGTGCAAGATCTATCGAAACGAGAATATCGTGAATGTGCATAATAAAAATAAACATATTGCAAAGGATTGAAATAACTGGATGATTTTAATACTTCAAAAAGATATGCATACAGTTATAGGTCGATGCAGATAGCAGAAACTGGGTGAATGGTGAGACACAGAGAGTAATGGTTACTTTTCCCAACCAACATGTATAATGCTTTTAAATATATTTTATTAATATTATTCAAATTGATTCTACAAACTTAAACCATTTTTGTATTGCACATCAGATATCAAATCCTTTAGGAAGTTATTGCACATCGCATTATTTTTCAATATTGTGTAGCCAAATTTATAATGTAGAGTAAATGTAGATGCCAATTTAGAAAATGAAAATTATTTTTATATTATTTTTATTTTAAATATTATTTTTATAATTTAAATGGACTTAACCTGTTAATTGGCGCTGTCCCGTGAGCGGTACACCTACGTTTATTTCAATATTTTTTATGTAAATGTTAATCTATCACAACAAACTATATATTGTTGGAAAGGTCTAAGAATGTAGTTTTCATATTTCAAAACCTTTTAACAGTAATAATAATGCAGTAACTGTAATTTATTCATTTGTGACACAAGTATGCAGCAAACCAGCACAAACCTCAGTTTTTTGACAATTTTATGTATTAAAAATTATACTATATTGCATTTTTATTTATTACAAATAAATGTAAACTGCTTTAAAAAAATAATGCTTGTACAGAGCATAGTGAATGTGTTAGCATTTAGCCTAGCCCCATTCATTCCTTAGGAACCAAACAGGGATGAATTTAGAAGCCACCAAACACTTCCATGTTTTCCCTATTTAAAGACTACATGAGTAGTTACACGAGTGGCACAAAATAAAACGTGGCGATTTTTTAAGCGATACAAATAAAAAAAGATAAAAAATGAGAATTTTATTGTATGTCAGATTTTTTTGTATATTGTATTTTTTGTATTTGCCATGTTTTATTTTGTGCCGCCATACGTACTCGTGTAACTACTCATGTAACAGTCTTTAAATAGGGAAAACATGGTAGTGTTTGGTGGCTTCTAAATTCATCCCTGTTTGGATCCTAAGGAATGAATGGGGCTAGGCTAAATGCTAACACATTTAGGACGCGCTGTACAAAGATTAAGTGCACGCATTGAAAAAAGATAGGTGTGTATTATTTCGTCTAAGTTGAGGTAAGAACATAGTAAAATATTGAAAAACTGTGTTGTTTTCCTTTAATAATTATACTTAAGTGGGATGTATGTTGGCGGCTGATTTTTTCTTGCAAACACGTGCTCCCAATCTAATTCTGATGACAATCCTATTTAATCTTACAGGGTTATACTGCAGTGACTGGTTTTTAGGTGGATGGTTTGTTCCCATTGGCAGATGGCATGCTAAAGCCAAATGCATTATGGGAAACTGCACTCTCATCGTATTGGTCTGTTAAGACCCCCAGTAAAACCCATGCCCTGGTTAAAGACATCCCTGTGGATAAGGCAATGGTAGCATTATAGAGTGCAGTTACATTATAGAGTCATGTTGATCTTCATACTTTATAATCTATGCTTGGTTAAGAAATTTGCTTCATTAGTTTGATGGTGTATTTTCTCATCCAGGGAAATTTGCCAAAACATAAATTATTTTGAACCAGCTCATTGATTGACATTCGAAAACTTTGTGAGGAGTTTGGAGGTTTTGGTGACCTATCATCAGTGACTTTGGGCAATGCCTCTGCAGAAAGAGATCTTACAGGAGGTTTGGACAGCAGATGTGTAAGTACTTCCTTATACATAACATCGTCAATCTATTGTCTGCTTTGTTAATTAAAACATTAATTATTTATTCATTTCTTAGCCTTCATAATGATTACTTTGAAAGGTCGATACAGGTGAGTTATGTATCTGTACATATTATTTTATGTAAGTGCATAATGTTGTACATCATGTTTATGCTAGATATGTAAATGGCTATTTCATTTTGTAGTATTGTTGTGTTAGTACAGTAGATGGTACGTTCCTCTTTGTGTTGTTTTGGTTGCTTCTGAGGCAGATGGACTTTATCTTGAATCCTATTATCAACTTCTCCAGACTGAACTAGCTTTTATAATCACCCTTGACACACGCTCATATGAACACTCTCTTACATGGATCTTTACCTTTTTGGCTGATCTGAGATCATCTCAGTAAATATGTCTGCAGAGAAGGTATGGGGATGTATTGATATGTGCTTTATAGCTGGGATGAGCTTCTATAGCATGTCTGAAATGTGATATCATGATTGTTTCAGGAAGTTACGGTATGAAACCGATTCTGTGTAAAAGATGTTTAGTGCTTTTATACCAAAGCACTTCATAGCTAAATATAGTGTGTTAGTTAGGTGGGTACGACATTTTCCAGGCCTTAGTACTCATAACGTTAATGTTAGGTTGGTTAGCACATATAATACTTTTGTCAGTTGTCTTCTGAATAACATAATGGTCTTCTGGTTGTGAGGAGCATTATGTAAGGGATAATGTAACGGCAACAGGTTGCCTGTACATTATCCTGCTTATTATATGGCTATTTACCTCATAAGTAAGGTAAGGAACTTAAATATTTGTTTACTTTCGGTTTTAAAGAGCCAGTAAGATGACAATTTTAAGCATCACTGTTTATAAGTCCACCAGGACTTTTACACCAGGTTTAAATGCATGCAAGGTCAAAAAACACTGTAATTTTCCTCAAAATATAAATTGAGATCCCCAAACGATTAGTGTGAAGCCATTCCACGACTCAGTCTTCCTAAACCCCACCTTTCAGTAGCCTACTTTGCTCTGATTGGTCAACTAACAGAGTCTCCGCACAGACCACAGATCAGTGGCACAGACCAACAATAGTGCAACATGTATTGACCCAGTGCTGACATGATTTACTGAGAAGACATTATCGACATCAATACACATCATTCATCATTAATCCAAGCAATAAAAACGACAACAGAAACTAACTGTAATGAACTCTGTCTGTGTACCCTGTCTTGTACTCTTATTTTGAAGTCATGTCTGTGTCATCCATGTCTGTAGTTCTTTGTAGTTCTTTTGTTCATTGGTCCGTGTGATGATTGTTCCCCAGGTGTGTCTTGTTTTCCCTGATTACTCTGTGTATTTAAGCCTAGTGTTTCCAGTGTCTGATGTCGATCGTTACTTGATGTTATAGTGTTTTGTGTTCTTGGTTCCTTGTTAGATTTCCTTATCTGTTTTTGCTTGTTTGTTGCTATTTTAATAAAACCTCACTGTATTTGGATCCGCATCCTGTCTTTCCTGGATTATAATCACAACAGAACGATCGACCAAGATGGGATCCAGCAGTACTCCTTGTTCCCGTGTGCGTCTCAGGGATTCCAGTATGCTTCGTTGTGGCGGTGTTCAGGTTTGTCCTCCCTCCACGGAGGAGGAGTGGTGGGACAGACTAGCGGACCTTACTGCCCTCCATCAGCGGGGGCAGACTGTGAGTTGTTTTGCTCAAGTCTTTTGGACATTGGCGTCTGGTTTGGGTCTTCGTGACATGGAGCTAAACTACATTTTTAATGACTGTCTGGACGAACCCATACCACGCTGGAAAATGGCCAGGCTCGAGTCTTTAGACTTCTGGGGGTTCACCCGTTATGTGGACGGGCATGGTCGGAGGCGTGCGCAGGTTGTCCCTGAATTGTTGGAAGTAATGTCTGCTGCTCCTTCACAAAGGACTGTTGTCCCGGGTGAGTCTTCTGAGCCGAGTGAGTCTTCTGAGCCATATTGGTCCCAAGCTTCCCCAGCACCACCATGGGTTCCTGCTCTGCCGGCGGCTCCGCCCTGGGTTCCTGCTCTGCCGGCGGCTCCGCCCTGGGTTCCTGCTCTGCCGGCGGCTCCGCCCTGGGTTCCTGCTCTGCCGGCGGCTCCGCCCTGGGTTCCTGCTCTGCCGGCGGCTCCGCCCTGGGTTCCTGCTCTGCCGGCGGCTCCGCCCTGGCTTCCTGCTCCGCCCGCGGCTCCGCCCTGGCTCCAGCCTCCGCCCGCGGCTCCGCCCTGGCTCCAGCCTCCGCCCGCGGCTCCGCCCTGGCTCCAGCCTCCGCCCGCGGCTCCGCCCTGGCTCCAGCCTCCGCCAGCGGCTCCGCCCTGGCTCCAGCCTCCGCCCGCGGCTTCGCCCTGGCTCCAGCCTCCGCCCGCGGCTCCGCCTGGGCTCTTGCCTATGAACTTTCATGGTCCGAGCCCACCGTCCCTCCCCCCGGTTCCACCTCCATTCCTCGCCCACCTGGACTTTATTGTGGACTCTCTGGGAGCGTCTGGAAGTCGCTCTTAGGGGGGGGGGGCTATGTAATGAACTCTGTCTGTGTACCCTGTCTTGTACTCTTATTTTGAAGTCATGTCTGTGTCATCCATGTCTGTAGTTCTTTGTAGTTCTTTTGTTCATTGGTCCGTGTGATGATTGTTCCCCAGGTGTGTCTTGTTTTCCCTGATTACTCTGTGTATTTAAGCCTAGTGTTTCCAGTGTCTGATGTCGATCGTTACTTGATGTTATAGTGTTTCGTGTTCTTGGTTCCTTGTTAGATTTCCTTATCTGTTTTTGCTTGTTTGTTGCTATTTTAATAAAACCTCACTGCATTTGGCTCCGCATCCTGTCTTTCCTGGATTATAATCACAACACTAACATTTTACACTCATTTAAGCATTTATGTAGGCTAACCGGGTCATAGCAAAACCGTAAGTGAGCATGCGTTAGCCGCTTGTTAACGTGAATCTCTGACAGTAAATTAAGAGTTTAAACAACGACTTCATTCATCATTAATCCAAGCAATAAAAACTATGATAGAAACTAACATTTTAAACTCATTTAAGCAAGAATGTAGCTATATTCATACTTACAGGTTGAGGTTAGGAGACACATGTTGTTCCAAATAAAGTGGGTACTGAACCATCTTTCATTGCCAAACGTCTACTTATCCCTTCGTTAAAAATAAATTTTAACCACTGATTCTTCACAGTCAAACGTTTAGTATATCCTTTCTTGAAAAAGTAATTTTAACCACTGATTCTTCATTTATCTTCATCCTGTGGTAGTGAAAACAACACAAACTGAAAACACAGCGTGATATGATGTTTACACACTAACTAGTTGTGGGCAGGTCATAGTTTTCGTTTCTCCCGCGGGCAAGGCTGTAGGCAGAGATTAGTATCTCGTGTGACGTGGAAAAAGTCAGGCAGGAGATTCAATAGATATGACGAATCGTTTCAGCGATTCAGAGTCGACTCCCTACTTTAGAAGCCAATAACTTTATTAATCGTGCACTTTTTGGTTTAACTACTTTGCACATTGTTTACATTGATGGAAAGCTAAATGACACACTGCAATACAGGTCAGTTTCCATTTTGGATCTGTGTAGCTCTTTAAGATAAGACGAGACGTTCAAACTTCACAAACACACTATTTGGTTTAGTTATTTGTAAATAGAATGCCACATATGTTATTAAAAGAGCTATTTATATTAAATTTTGTGTAATATTAAACTGGACCTGTCAAAATGATTTGCAGCAAAAGAACGAACCTTGGAATGTCGCGACTGGCCATTCAGAATCTAGCATTTTAGAGAGCCATGTAATAAGTAAGGAATAATTGATGAAGGGCCGTTGAATTATAATAAAATAATGCACACCCAAGGTGGTAATGCGGCATGACGCAAAGCGGAGTGACGTTACACCGTGGATGTGCATTATTTTCGAGTAATTCAAAGGACCGGAGTCAATTATTCCGCTTATACTACGGTTACCAAAAACATTGCTCTTGTGCCTATTTTTAAGACATTTTAAATGTTAGGTGTGCAGTTATTGAAAAGTAATCAACACCCATGGAACATTTCTCAACCAATCAGAATAAGCATTTAACACCCCCGTAGTATAATACCATTTATACCATGGGTCTGTTGAATGCTTTAAATGCATTGCAAGTCATGAACACACCCGAAGCAGTGGGCAGCTATTCCAGCGCCTGCAGCAATTAATGTTAAGGTGCCTTGCTCAAGGGCACCACAGTCACAAAATGCCGGCTTTGAAACTCAAACTGGCAACTTTCGGGTTACAAGCCCGACTCTCTAACCTCTAGGCTATGGTTACGACTGAGTGCCTTCTAGTACGCTAAAACATCTTTTTCATCATTTATCACACTACTTACATAATATTTATTTTCCTGCTATGGAATTCAATGGTTACAATCAGAGTTGTATAGTACTTAAGTATTTTTACTTTCTACATAAAAGTAAATTTTTAATTATTCGTATTTTATTAGTGTTTTTCTTTGGAAAACAAACATTCCAAAACATATTATCATATTTTTTACTCCACTACATTTCATAATTTCAAGTTTTTGGTTTATATTTAATATTTAAGTATATTAAACATCTAGTAATTTTTTGTACTTTTACTTAAGTAAAAAATGTTTTCGTACTTTTACTCAAGAAAGTAAAAGTACAACATTTTTATGTAATTAGGCATTAAATCAATTTTAATATGCAATATATAATGAATACACAGTATGATTTTATGCTTTAGAATGTAGTGAACATTTTTTAGTAAAGAAAAGTAAATTTTTTCCCAAGACAAACACTCTGATAAAGCATAGATGCTTGGAAAATGTAACTAAAATACTTAAGTATTATACACCTCTGGTTACAATCAGTGTTTACCATCATTTATCAAAATATCTTCTTTTGTGTTCATCATTCATGCAATGACAGAATTTTCATTTTAAAGTGAACTATCCCTTTAACACATGCGTTGCACGTCATGAACACACACAAACATTGAGCACTGGGCAGCTATTACTGCAGCGCCCGGGGAGCAACTGGGGATAAGGTGCATGGCTCAAGAATACCTCAGTCGTTTTCTGAGAATCATACCAGTGACCGTTGTGTTGCAAGACACCTAGCCCCCAGTCGTGGTTCTTCTATGAAGCACCTTTATTTTTAAGAGCGTATATGTGCAAATTCCACTTAGAAGTGGTCATCCCTGTGACTCCCTTTGAAGATCAAAGCTCTTGATTTGTAAACTCTAGAGCAGTAGTGCCCAAACTGGAGGGCCGGTGTCCTGCAGAGTTTAGCTCCAACTTGCCTCAGCACATCTTACTGGAAATTTTTTGTACGGTTAAGGCCGGGATACTCTGCAGGATTTTTGCACTCCTATAAGATAATTACCTTAGCACATTTAAACTTGGGTATGCCAAGCATGTAGACTGTACGATGTATCACACCTATTGAATCAGAGGCTTCGAGGGCTGGGACACACATTAGCACAACGTCACCAGCATGCGCTAGTTGTAAACAAATTCTGGTACGCAGGTCATAGCAGTTGATCATGCTAAATCATGGTTAATGCTCCTCCCAAAACTTAGTTTAATTTCTCAAATTTCTCTGAAACATTATGCTTTAAGACTTTTTCAGGCCATTGTCCACTGTTAAACTTGTTTAGTTAAAGCGACACCATTTAATTTTTCAACCTTCATAATACATTTTCAAGACCCTTGTGATAGTACATCGACTTTAAATAGGTTGAATGACATCTCTACCATAGCCTGACGGGGTCTGTATCACTTTTACTCGTACTTTAAAACTTAGGATTTCTGGTAGTAACCAGAGCACAAAAAAAACCCTACAAAATTCGACTGCTTTACTGCATACGTCACTTCCTCCACACAATTTTTTTAACGTGAATTTTGCTGGAGGTTACTTAAGGAGTGTAGAGAGCAACATCTTTTATATGACTCTGTGGCACTGTGTTAGTGTCACGGACCTATGACACGGGCGACCCGGGTACAATTCCCCTTTAAGGCAATTTTTTAATATAAACTCACGATCTTGATTCATACATAAATGCGATCTTCTTTATAAATAACAGCAATTATCTTGCATATAGTTCCCTGTATTCAGATGCTGTGTTCACGTATTTACATTTCTTTTACTGTCTATGGTATTTACATTACAATCCAGGATGCTATAGCACTCAAACTTGCTCAAACTCACACAGTGTAAAACCAAACCCTATTCATTCACCATCAGATCCGAGCGTTTCTCTCTTCTCTCTTCCTCATTTGCTGCATTCCGCTGTCATTGCGTGACGTATTACAAAGCGGCAGACCTAAACTCTTTGCCTAAACACATCGGTTTATTGGATTTAGAGCGACAATTTTCACACAAAAGATAGGAAAAACGAGCGCCATTGCGGAAAATCCTGGTGGCGAGGGAGAGAGAGAGGATGCAACAATATTTGTTTGGAAAAAGGCATGGAAATACGTCTGGTCGTTTCTCAATTGGAAGGCTGCAGCCTCCGGAGGTCAAATATGCAGGTTGCATACGTCATCAAGCCTGGTTTATTAAGCTAAACTGAGCATTACATTCGCAAGTCATAAGCATACTGCAACAATTTACGATTAACTAAGTACAATAGTCAACTTTATAATTGTTAATATTCTGAAATAAGACAGTCTTGATGATGTATGCAGCTTAAAAATACGACATCCGGAGGCTGCAACCTTCAGATTGAGAAATGGCTTCTGCCACGACAAGTTCCTCATCAGAAAGTTGTAACATGACTGCGTTTCTCCCTGTTGTCTCAAAATGTTGATCGTTTAGCGTTTTAAATGTTTAGTTTTTAGTTTAGTTTTAAGGTTGGCCAGTTCCTTTCCTTTGCGACAGTGCTGCGGCGCTTGTGGCCTCTAGGGGCGCTAGCCGTGAAAAATACATGTCTAGCACCCCCTAGTGGCCAAAAAGTTCCATGGTGTGCCTTTAACACACAAAACTGTCTAATGCATTCTAAAATGTTTTGTTTGCCTTCATTGATGTGTGGCAACTGGTAAGTCCAAACTTTTCTTATATAGTAACATGACTTTGTGCGAAATGTTAAGAATACTAATTAGGGTACGCTCACATTATCCCAACCAAACTGCGCCCGAGTGTGTTTGACCCCCGAAAGCCTGGTTCGTTTGACTAGTTTGATCACTTGGTTAATCGCGTCCTGGTTGGCTTGCAGAGATGGGCTCGAGGGGGGTTCACTTGGGGTCAATGCAGATTGCACAGTGTGATTTCAAATCGCTCCAGAAGGCGGTTCAAAACGAAAGACGTCAGTTTTGCCACCACTCACATTCATCTGTCTTCGTAAAAACCTGAGCAGGGTTACGTGAATGTCTAAGCTGCGCACCAACAGATAAACTAAGCAATGTGGCATGTAAGAGGGCAGGGTGACATTGTGCCCCTAAACGACGCATAAAAAAACACGACTTAACACTACTAGTAGTTATACGAGCAAGTTTGGTGGTACAAAATAAAACGTAGCACTTTTCTAAGCGGATTTAAAAGAGGAGCTACATTTTATGGCGTAATAGCACTTTTGGGAGTGCTTCGACTTGCCTGAAAAGTCCGCTCCCCTTCTACCTCTTATAATGGGAGAGGGAGGGTGTTACTGCGCCGAGTCGAAGTACTCCCAAAAGTGCTATTACGCCATCAAATATAGTTCCTCTTTAAAATCGTCTTAGAAAAGCACTACGTTTTATTTTGTACCACCAAACTTGCTCGTATAACTACTCGTCTTAAATAGGAAAAACGTTGATGTGTTTGGTCACTTCTGCTTTGTCTCTGAATGGTGGCGTTGAATGAATGGGGCTGAGCTGGGTGCTGTCGAGGCGTCGCGGCGCGCTCCGGCGCTTGCGTGCGCGCGCACAGGTGATAGAGGGATGTATCAACAATTCTTAGTTAAGGTAATAACATATTTTAATATTGAAAATGAGTAGACTATTCCTTTAAGCAATCGCATCCTAATGACGAAAGCGTGCCCAGGCTCGGATTGGTCAAATACAGTGTGAGTGTTTGCTTCTGGGGGAGTAGGGAGGGGGGACACGTGTTTGGGCACGGTTCGGTTGGGTTAGCTCTAATATGAGTGTGCCCCAACACACCATGTAAATGCAATTCACCGTTCTTATCAACAGCTCGTGCAGAAGCCAAAAAAGAAGCCAGAGGTGGATTCTGGAAAGGACAGTGGATCCGATGCAAAACCAAAAACAAGCAAAACTAAAAAAACTAAAAAGCTGTCAGGCGAAGAGGAGATTACACGCTCCAAAAGTTAGTCTCACACAGACATACAACCATACTGAGAATGGCTGTCAATCATGCTGTATTCAGACTATTAGGGAAATAAAGAAATGATTCCATACTTGTATTAGCAATGTAAACTGTAAAAAGATTTTGCTCCAGGCACTGCTTTAATTGACAGATATTTTTGCAGTGGTGCAATGATACACAGTTTGTTTTCGCCCCCTAGAAGACAGCACAACAGCAAAGAAAAAGAAATCTGAGAGGAACAAAGACGACGCAGAAGAAAAAAACACTAGAAAGAAGCCAAAAAGTAGCTCTAAAAAGAAGAAGGGTAAGATCTGATTTTTACAGTAGGTGTTAACTCATTCCCGCCAGCCTTATTTTTTTAAGTTGCCCACCAGCATTTTTTGTGATTTTTACAAGTTTCACAAAATGCCTTCCGGGAAAATTGTCTTCTAAAAATATAAAAAAATACAAATAAATTAAATTAAAGAACATACCCTCTTCTTCCAAACAAACAGAGGGGAAAAAAGTTTTATCTTATCTTTATTTTTTCTCACTGTAAAAACTTATAAAAATGGGTATTTTTCTTAAAAAATAAAAAATATTTAGCAAATTGCATTTTTGTGAAGGAATTTTGTTAGAGATCAGAATCAGAATGATTATCAAAACATAAACGGAGTGTAAAATTAATAAATAATTTTTTGCTTTAAATATGTTTTTTTATAAATAGGGTGAGAGGGCCATCTACTGAATAATGGAATATTACAGATTACTATAAAAACTCATCAGGAACACGTTCTTTCAGGCAAATGTTTTCTCTTAATTGATGAGATAACTCTTCAATGGCGGGGAATGAGTTAAGGTCCTATCAGTGCAAATAAACAAAAAATATTGGCCCAGTGTCACAGACAGGGTTAGGTTAGGGTTAGTTAAATTGCAATATTTGCATCACTTTTATAAAAAGTCATAGAAAAAGCATTACTTGTGTGCAACAATGACACTGACATATTTAAAGATATATCTTAGAAGAAATCTCAAACATTAATTTTAGGTGTGCATCTTGAGACAAAATAATATATGTTAAATTTAGTCAGGACAAAGTGTTTTTAAATTGAAGCAGCTCAAACATGCATTTTAGTCCGGGACTATAAGCCCTGTTTGGGAAACTGCCACATAAAGGATACAGTATATAACATGGAACTAAATGTTGGGTGGGACTTCATTTTCATTGTACATTAATTGGAGCATCAAAAAGTGGGCGTTACATAGCAGAATAGAGTCTGGGTGTTTGTCTTGGGCTCCGTCCAAATAACTACACTTGCGGTCTTGGCCACTTATAGGGAGTAAGTGCCCAAGACCGTCCCATGTCTTAAAGAAATAGTCTACTCATTTTCAATATTAAAATATGTTATTATTACCTTAACTAAGAATTGTTGATACATCCCTCTATCATCTGTGTGCGTGCACGTAAGCGCTGGAGCGCGCTGCGACGCTTCGATATCATTTAGCTTAGCCCCATTCATTCAATGGCACCATCCAGAGAAAGCTAGAAGCGACCAAACACATCAACGTTTTTCCTATTTAAGACGAGTAGTTATACGAGCAAGTTTGGTGGTACAAAATAAAACATAGCGCTTTTCTAAGCGGATTTAAAAGAGGAACTATATTTTATGGCGTAATAGCAGTTTTGGGAATACTTCGACTCGGCGCAGTAACACCCTCCCTCTCCCATTATGAGAGTGAGAAGGGGAGCAGACTTTTCAGGCGAGTCGAAGTACTCCCAAAAGTGCTATTACGCCATAAAATATAGTTTCCCCTTTATATCCGCTTAGAAAAGCGCTACGTTTTATTTTGTACCACCAAACTTGCTCGTATAACTACTCGTATTAAAAAGGAAAAACGTTGATGTGTTTGGTCACTTCTAACTTTATCTCTAAATGGTACCATTGAATGAATGGGGCTAAGCTAAATGCTATCGAAGTGTTGCAGCGCGCTCCAGCGCTTACGTGCACGCACACAGATGATAGAGGGATGTATCAACAATTCTTAGTTAAGGTAATAACATATTTTAATATTGAAAATGAGTAGACTATTCCTTTAAAACTGGCAAAGTGCAGTGCACACTAAACACACACTTCGAAGCGTTATTCAAGGCTAAGCGTATCCTGTCATGCATCATGTTCAGGATGTAAATCATGAGACTTTTGCCAAAACTCGCGAGATGTCGTGGAAACTTGTAAGTTGTAAGTTAATAAATGGATTTTACATATTTTGGTAGTAAAAGGAAAGTGTTCCACATTTAATTGGTGCAAACATTGTGTTTTTCAAAACATCTGTAACTGCTTTTATAACATTAAAACAACATTAATGGTGTCTTTATTCCAGGACTACTAAACAATAAACTTTAATAAAGCTACATGCACAAAATTAAGAGTTTTTTACAGGTGCAAAGAATTCTGCGTCTGAAAGTTTCAGATAAGTTTCAGATAAATGTTAATTTCTTTATGTGTTCATTTTATTTAAAGAAAACCTTAAAAATATATATTTGAAGTAACCTAAATAAAAAATGAATATGTTTTGGTGCAAATTGCTGCCATTACCTGGATTGACATTGTAACACTTGCTAATTGTGTCCCATCGGGTGATTAATTCTACATGCACGCTTGGGATCTTCACGCCCATTAGAACACTTGGGCAAAATACAGGAAATACGTCATGTAAGTATTCAAGTTGTCAAGTGCAAAGACCGCAAGTTATTTTTTTGGACTCAGCCTTGGGCTTGTGAATTGTTTCAGAAGCAGAGCATGTTTTGATTAAAGATTGAAGGCCCTTTAACCGAAAAAATGCACTTTTAAATGTGTTTCTAGCAGAAAATGAGTTGCCAGTGTGTGTTCAGAAACATCTTGTTATTATACAAATGCATCTTTTTTTGTGTTATCTCCTTCAAATCACACAAAACAGGCTGTTGGGAATCCTCTATCAATGTGACGTCACATTGATTACACCCTTACCATAAACGCTCACAGACTCCGCCTTATAAGCGCATAGTTCAACCTTCTGCCAGAGACATTTTTTGATGTTGTCCAAAGCACGTGTTTAAGCACTCTACCCCCTACTTTGCATACGGGAGGGGAACAGAAGCTCTCTTTGCATTTAAATAGACACACATATAACAGCACATTTTTCATTGCAGTCACAAATGGTCATGTTCAACACCATATAATGAAAGATCTGTGTTGTATTTTAAGATGAAACTTTACAGACACATTCTGGGGACACCAGAGACTATTTAAATATTGCTAAAAACACCAAGGTTAGCGTGTGCAAAGAGCGAGTAAATTCTGATTTCATATTGACTGTGCATTTCATTCAAACGATTCTTCAATATTCATTTCTTTGATCAGATTGTGATGATGAAGATGAGGATGATGAGGAGACCCCACAGAAGACCACAAAGAAAAAATCCACCAAAGAGATCCCTCCTGCTGGCACCAAAGAAAAGAAATCAAAAACTAAAGGTCAGTTTAGCGTATTCACCCGTGAATGCTAATAAGCAGGGACAAGGTTCATTTTGACCTTTGTTTAGTTAGCCTCAATGGTTAAATAGCATTTATTTTACTTTGAACTTACAATGCAAAGACCTAACAAAGCGTAGTTGAGTCTGGGGTTATTTTCCATATACAGTGTATTTTTGGTTCCAGAAATAGTTGTTTGTTCACTCTGAGCAAAACACTTTAGGCCTCGTATCAGAGGAAACCAATGGACAATGGCTTTAGTGTGTGTGACTCTTAATGTCGTTATGGACACATGCATGGAGTTTGCTGCTCAGGAAGAGGATTAGCAGTAAATCCTGTGAGCTAAAAGATTAGCCAGACAATACAGGAGAGCCGTCTTAAAGATTGCTACTCAGATTTATTTACGATTTGAAGTGGGGCCCTTTAACTCTCAACTGAAGTGCATTTAACTTTTGTTGTTTAAGTTAAGGTTACAGGGAGTTTGGGGGGTATGTTTGTCTTTTAAAGCCTTAACCTCATTTTTTGCCTTGATGAAAACAAGGCCAGTCGGATAAGAAGAGAAACTACTTAAACGAACGCAAAACTAAGTTCATTGTTTAAATACATACTGTAGGCATACTTCTGCAACATCCTCACTGCAAAAAATGACTTTCTTACATAGTAGTCTTGTTTTCAATATATAAATATTTAAAAATTAAAACAAGCTAAAAAATCTGCCAATGGAGTAAGAAAATTTTTCTTGAAATAAGTTTACTTTTTTCATAAACACGAACATTTTTCTTATTCCATTGGCAAATTTTTTTGCTTGTTTAAAACATAAATTCGTTTAAATTTTATATTTTTGTCTAAAAACTAGACTTATTTTCCTAGGTCATTTTGCTCATCAAGAAAATACCTTTTAATTTAAGAATTTTTAGATATATTTACTGAAAACAAGACAAAAATACTAAGTAAGAAAGTCATTTTTTTGCAGTGCTATCAGGAGTTTCCAAACTTTTCATTTAACTTTGATCTCAGGACCCACCACAATGTTTTAAAATTAAAATATGGGGAAAACATACATTTGTTGTCTTTTAGAAGAGAGTAGTTCTTATTTTTCTTCTCATTTTATGATTGAAATACATGGTTGATAAAAGGTTGAAAAAAGGTACAAAAGCTGTTACTGGGATGGTATCCTTTAATAGGTACAAATACGTATGTTTGAAGTCCTAAAATGCACCATTTCAAGGCCCTGGGAAGTTTTTGAAAATATACATACTTGGATACAGTTCATTAAAAGTGCTCGAATCTATTTTATGCAAGAAGTTTTCTGGAAAAAAACTAAAGTGCTAAACTGTTTGCTTTAAATGCTTATATCTGCTTATATCTATGTGAATGTTAATTCATACCAAAATGCTGTTTTGCATAATTGTGTTTGACACATGAAAACATTTCTGGTTACGTATGTAACTGTTGTTCCCTGAGAAGGGAACGAGACGCTGCGTCTCCCTTGCCATACTTTCTGCATTCCTGTAACGCCGTCTTTGGCAATATTACGATATACTTCCTGGCTCCCGCGTCACCCTGTCTTTGTCGTTAAGCCTCACTATTGGTTGAATTTAATATACACATTCAGACACACTTACCCCTGGAGACGTCCCCAAAGTGTCACTGTAGTGACGCAGCACGAGTTCCCTCCAAAGGGAACGGTAACGATGTATCTTAAAAGATAACACAATGTAACTTTGGTCTCACTTGAAATGTGCCCCCACATTTAGTCCTTGAATTTGAGGGTATTGGACCTGGAAAGTCCTTGAAATGTCCTTGAATTTGAAGTTAACTAAGGTGTGGGAACCCATGTAGTCATTACATGAACCAAACTGTTTGTTTTGTGTCACAGCCAAGTGACTTTGCGTGACCCACCTTATCTCACTGTGCGACCCGCAAGCGGATCCCGACCAAAAGTTTAAAAACCCCTGGCTTAGATGAAAGAGATCTCCCCATGGGGTTCTTTTGGGGTGCACAGGTCTTACTAAACCCTAAAAACATTTAAGCAGGTGTAAATGATGATTCAAAACCCTGAATGAAGTTTTAAACCTACTTATGGCTCTCTGATTTCTCTTTTGAGATTCACATTGAAAACCCTCTAGGTGTTGTTATGGAGCTTTTACACACTGAGCCATGACTTGCAAACTGAAAGACACTGCTTAACTAGAAGCTGTGGTGATTATCTGAAGCTCAATGGCACACCTGAATAACCTCAGGGATGTTCGGGGAACTGGTCCTGACTTGACTTTCACACAAAGATTCTGAGCTAAATACCCCATGAACTCGAAATTGGCTTCAATGAGTCATATTTCAAATCAAACAGAGGGAAATTTACTAAACTCACACAACTTTTGCATGTGGGGTTTCAACAAGAAATCCAGCATTTGATTGTTTTTCGGCCACAATCCACTTTAAAGGTGCTAAATGTGCTGAAATAGCATCTTTGGGTACAACCATCCCGTCTATGTGTAATTCTTAAACCTTAAGGACCTATTGTGTACCTATTGGGGTGGATTCCTGGACAGGGATTAGCTTAAGCCAGGACTGGGCCTTAGTTTAATTAGGAAATATAACTAGTTTTAGCAAACATGCCATACTAAAAACATTACCTGTGTGCATTGTCAGGCAAAACAAAAGGTACTGATGTATTTTAAGATATGACAGTGCAAGTTGTTTTCAGTTTCAGTTTCTCTTACATTTATTTTTGTCTAGGACTAGTCTAATCCCTGTCTGGGAAACCGCCCCATTATGCTTTGTACCCCTAATGCTGCGTTCAGAGCAGCCACGGTAGAGGCGTCAAGCCTGAGTGATTTCGATGTTTAGTCAATGTGAAGACGCGTTTACGCGCATCTGGAGGTCTCGCGGCGCGAATGAGGCGTGTTTAGTGTGGCGTGGTAGATGCGTTTCGCCTCATTTGCACGTCTAGTTCGGCGAATGGCGCGAATTGAGCGTTGCCGCGGCAAACACTAGTTGAAAAATTTAATCTTTGGTGCAAAAACGCGCCGTGTTAACCAATCAGGAGCTTGCACTATTAGTGACGTGATTACAGAAAGCGAGCGAAGTCGCAGAAGCCCCTCTCATGACACGAATTTCCACGTGAATGTCTTGATGACTAGAATTTAATGCGCAGCTTTAACGCGCAAATGAAGCGAGTAAACTTAAAATGTTCAAGCGGCAAACTAGAAACTGTAGACACGATTTTGACGCCTCAAACGCGTCTGGTGTGAACCGATGGTAATGCTGCTTTCAGACCAGCCACAGTAGAGGCGTCAAGCGTGAGTGATTTCAATGTTAGGTCAATGTGAAGACGCGTTGATGCGCATCTGGAGGTCTTGCGGCGCGAATTAGGCGTTTAGTGCTGCGTGGTAGACACGTTTCTGCCTCATTTGCGCATCTAGTTTGGCTAATGGCGCGAATTGAGCGTTGCTGCGGCAAATGCGCGAGTTGAAAAATGTAAACTTTGGCAGAAAAATGCACCGCATTACCCAATCAGGAGCTTGCTCTATTAGTGACATGATTACAGAAAGCGAGCGGAGTCGCAGAAGCCCCTCCCATGACGTGAATGTCTTGATGACTAGAATTTAACATGTGGGTTTTAACGCGCTAATCAAGCGAGTAAACTTAAAATATTCAAGCGGCAAACTAGACATGGTAAACACGATTTTGACGCCTTAAACATTGCTGGTGTGAACCAACGGTAATGTTGCTTTCAGACCAGCCACGGTAGAGGCGTCAAGCGTGAGTGATTTCAATGTTAAGTCAATGTGAAGACACATTGATGCGCATCTGGAGGTCTTGCGGTGCTAAATGAGCATTGCTGCGGCAAACGCTAGTTGAAAAATTTGAACTTTGATGGAAAAACGCGCCATGTTAACCAATCAGGAGCTTGCTCTATTAGTGACACGATTACAGAAAGCAAGCGAAGTCGCAGAAGCCCCTCCCATGACGCAAATTTTTGTGTGAATGTCTCGATGACTTGAATTTAACGCTCGGCTTTCACTCGCGAATGAAGCGATTAAGCTTAAAATGTTCAAACAGCAAACTAAACGCGAATTTGACGCCTCAAACGCGGCTGGTGTGAACCCACGGTAACATGTAACTGGTTTACAAAAGGTCCTTAAAGGTGCACAATGTGTGCTTATGGTATAATATTGTACCCCCAAATCTACAAAATGTCAATGTGTTGTATACTTATAATGGTACAAAAAGGATACCTCCTCAGTGACCAAAACGTTATAGTTTTGTACTTTTTTTTCTGACAGTGCAGATATACTGCATCCCCCACAACATGAGCATTTAGATGTTGATGGTGTTGTTCATTGTGGTGGTGCATGCAGTGTTTTGGCACTTACTTTTAATAAAAGACAGATTCAAATAATATAATAGGAGAAACAAGATCAAAAAGTTATGCTGAAATTAATTAGTAAGTCGAATTTCTGCATAATTTGATCTTGTTTATCCTATTATATTATTTGAATATGTCTTTTAGTAAAAGTAAGTGCCAAAACACTGCATGCACCACCACAATGAACAACACCATCAACCACAATTCATTCTCACCCACCACTACCGAGTTATTTTATTTGAAATGTAGTCCAATTATTTTCTCCGCAGAGGTTATAAGTGAATCAGACAGCAAAGGAAAGGCAGCTAAGCCTAAAAAGGAACCAGCTTCTATGTTTCAGATAAACGGAGATAAACCAGACTTCATCGCAAAAAAGAAAGGTAAAGTTTATATCACATTACATCATCACATTAATCATTTTTTGATAGCAGAATTGTTACACCAGGTAATGCAAGTTAAGGATAAAGTGTGTCATTTTCTTATCCCAAAATAAAAAAACATTGCCCTGTTTGTTTGGGCATTTTGACCATGCAGCCTAACGCACCAGCACTGGACCTAACAATGTCCTGAGTTTTGGGAGGGACCATCTGTTTGTCTGACCAATGGCCACCGAGGGAGTGTCAAGTAAACCTGTTTAAATGGTGCTGCTAGCGTTACAGAAATGATACACTTCATCTTTATGTAGTGTAACAGTATGCATGCTTGAAATTATTTGTCAGTTGTGTTTCTTTATTTCTAAACCGTAAAATCAACTGAAACTTGTAACTTTTTGCTGTAGCCTCCAAGTCTGAGAGTGAAGAGAGTGAACCAGAGATCAAAACCAGCAAGAGCAACCAGAAAATGACAGCCAACTCTGCCTCCATGTTTCAGACTGGAGGGGAGAAAGAAAAAGACAAAAAAAAAAGACAAGAATAGCAGTAACAAGGAAAAAGAGAAGAATAACAAGAAAAAACGTGAGTGAACACAAAGTCATTATACTGTATGAAACAACCACAAAATGTTTTACAGGATTAAAGCCAGGGGTCATATGTGAGTCATAAGCAGTGTTGGGGAAAGTTACTTTTAAAAGTGATGCATTACAATATTAAGTTACTCACAAAAACGAACTAATTGCATTACTTAGTTACTTCTCATGGAACTTTCATGTTACTTTTTAGTTACTTTTGCGTTACTTTTTCTTGGCTGAGGCTTGATCTCTTTTAGGCCTTGAAGGTGTTTTTTATGACTGAAAAGTTCTGCATTCAGAAATTGCATATTTCATCACAAAAATGTCGAGCTCTGGCCTGCCATCTCAGTTTATGACTCAAACTGTTCCCACACAGGCGATTGTCTCAACATCCTGTGATATTGAGCGATTTTCTCAATATTTAGATTTTTTTGCACCCTCAGATTTTCAAATAGTTGTATTTTGGCCAAATATTAACCTATCATAACAAATCATACATTAATCGAAAGCTTATTAAGATGATGTATAAATCTCAATTTAAAAAAAATACCCTTATGACTGGTTTTGTGGTCTAGGGTCACATATCTTACTGTATATAAATAAGCTTATATGCCAGGTTGCCAAACATCCCATTGAGGATATGGGCAGTCATGTGTTGTCAGGGTTTCCCGCAGCACTTTGCAGTTCGGGCGGCCCGCCCAAGCTGGGAAACCCTATGCCTTAACTAGGTCATCCAAAAAAATAAAAAAAGCTGCACAAAAGGCCGTCAAGTGCATCTCGGACAATAGTGCGGACGGGCTTCACACCGCGAGCGGGCACGCGTGCCACACGGCCAAATGAGAGAAAAAACATGGTCCTTCACTGTCTGGAGGATAGCCAGTTGATAAAACGCGTGTCTGTGAGAACTGTAAGTGGATTTATGTTTTGGGTTTATTTAAGCCTGTTGTTGTATTAGTCTATAGTTCTTGCAAATTTAAAGTAAGTTAGCTGGTGAGTTTGTTGTTTGTGCAACCTGCTAGCTAGGTTTCACGTGCCTGTTGATGAGATATAATTGTTGAGCGCTCTTGTTCATGTTATTTATGTGCATTATTTACATGCTACAGTAGTTACACTCCTTTAAGATAATGTGATTAAAGGGGGAAATAATCAGTTTTTACAATCTACGTATCATCGTTCGCCAGACATTCTACAAATCTGTTTCAGTTTGTGTTTATTAACCCTTTAGTTTCACTTCTTTATGCAGCTATTGCTGATAGAGGTTTCTGTTAAAAACATTTAATTCATTAATAATGTAGTATGTGTTCATTTTCTGTCATAGTTTCTTCAAAATTAAGTTTTATTTGAGTGTTTTAAATAAAAATATTTTAATTTTCATCATGACGCGTACGCCCCGCTCCTTTGACTCCCATGCCCCCGGCCACGCCCACCCGGTCAACCCTACCACTAATTAACCCTATTAACTAACTAATTTTCTGCGGGAAACCCTGATTGTGTATTGGATTTTTGACATCAGACATTCAACAAGCAGTTATTTCGGATACTGTAATATTTCAATAGAGGATCTCTTTGGACAGCATAGTAAATTCTTTAGATCGGACTACTCTTTGTAGTTTCAAGTTTTAATCATATGACTACATTAAAAGGCGGGGTGTGTACATTTTTAAAAACACTTTGGAAAAGGTAGTCAGGCCAAGTACCAGAACACACTTGTAGCCAATCAGCAGTAAGGGGTGTGTCTACTAACAGACATTGTTGCCTGGGTTGCGTATGTGTGGGGCGGGTCTATCAAAAGGTGGTCCAGATTCGATTGGGGTAGGGGCGTGTTTGTTTAGGTCATTGGCTTTCAGAGATCATGGACTCTGCCTTTAAGATGCATTTCTCACAATTGTCATTTTCACAGCCAAATCTGATGAAAGTGAAGATGAGAATTCAGATGTGACCAAAAAGAAAAAAGGCAAAGGAAAGAAAAATAAAAAGGTAAGACTCACTGAGGATGATGTGAATTATTTGTGTAGTGCTAAATGCAAAATATCAACTCTCTGACTTTGGGCATTAGGAGCAGAGGCCTCCATCTCCAGAGATTGAGTTTGATGACCTTGAGGAGTTTGTTCTTCAACCTGCACCTCAAGGTATCACCATCAAGTGCAAAGTGACGCGAGACAAGCGGGGCATGGACAGAGGCTTCTACCCAACCTACTAACTTCATTTGGACAATGACAAAAAGGTGAACTAAACCCAAGATATTTCCCCTAATAGAGTTGACTGTGTTCATTCAAGTAACGAATACAGATAATACATTAAAAAAATGAATCTATTTCTATGACCTACATTAAGATCTGATTACACTTTTAATTCATGCTGTACTACAAATCATTTTTATACACTCTAAAAAGTTTTCTACACTCTCAGAAAAAAGGTACAAAAAGCTGTCACTGGGGCGATATCTTTTAAAAAAAGTGCACTCTTGTACCTGAAAGGAACATATTGGTACATCTTTGGTACACGCTCACTGTAAAAACTGTAAAAACTTTCTGTAGAAAAAATTACAATATTGCTGGCAACAGTTTTCCAGTAACTTACTGTAGATTTAAATGTATGTTATTTACTGGCAACAGTTTGTTCAAAGATAAATTAACATTAAACATTAATAAGACTTTATCTTCACAGGAAAAAACTATAAAACAGTATTATGTAAAGCATTTTTGGCATTTTTAAAAATCAGAAAAAAACTGCAAATGGTTCCCAGAATGCTTTGCATGAGATGTTTTGTATCATTTTGTTATGTAAAGACAAAGACTTGTTAATTTTTTGTACATTCTGGTAGGTACATATCTGTACCTAAATGATACATATTAGAATCTTTATTAAAGGTAGGGGAGAACCGGGGCGAAAGTAAGGGGGGTGGAAGTAACAAAGTGATTTTCTCAAAGCCCTGATAACATTTGCATCCCAATCTATGACAGCATCTTTAGCATGCAACCCCTGACAGAGCTGACAAACATTGCGTTATTTCATCACCGTTTTGCGCGTGTAGGTCCAGAAAGCTGTTTTCAACAATGATAACTAAATACCTAAAGCAGTCATTTTTTCCTTATAACGCGTTGTGTTTCTGGTTTCATGTGTTACAGTACTGATCAATCTACAGGTTATTTAGTGCTCAAACACATCCTGATGTTTGTCTTCTCAAAGTTTTTCAAAATAAAAGTAAATCGAGTTTAAATGTCAAGAGTTCCTGTCGTGACGAAAGTAACACTTGTTACTTTTGACCAGCTGCTAATATTGTAATATTACTCTAATTTAATTTAATTTTCATAGTGTTCATACTTTAAAAAAAGTTTTATTCCCAACAATTAAAGTTTGTACTGTCGGGATGCTTTTGAAACATTTGATGAAACTGAAATTTAAAATGAAAATGTAATTTAATTATTTTTTGCATAGATAAAAGTCAAAATAAGTTTGCAGTTACATATTACAAGGTCATATTCATGTTACAAAATAAAAGTTTGTTTGCATAATATATTTGTGTGTGTATTGTGTGTAATTATTATGTATATATATATATATATATATATATATATATATATATATATATATATATATATATATATATATATATATATATATATATATATAACTACACACATACATGTATAAATTTGAAGAAAAAATGTATTTATGTATAATTATTAAAGGATTTATACATAATATAAAAATAATATAATATAGTATATTATTATATACAAAATAATTACATATATATATTATGCAAAAAAAAATACTTTTTGAATGTGATTTAGGGATGGGCAATATAAACGATATGCAATATAAACGATAGAAAATTTACATACGATAGAGATTTTAAATCTATTGCACTATCGCGATAATGCGTGTTGATGACACAATCTACCCGCGAACTTTAGAGCCACGAGCTGCAGCCGAATAAACATGGTAAACGCGTCAGCGAAACAGAGGAACTCGTGAAAAAGACTGATGCAACATCTATTTTTTGGATTTAAGCCATAAGTTACATAAGTTAACTGCTGCTCCACGCACGAAATTGGCATTATGGTCTAGTAATTGTGAAACATGCAGTATATATATATATATATATATATATATAATATATATATATATATATATATATATATATATATATATATATATATATATATATATATATATATATATATATATATAGTAGTCAACATTTGAAGTGGATCAAAAACATTCATCAAATTTGTCCTAAAACAAGAACGGGTATTGAATATTGGGTTTAAGAAAACTTTTAGAAAAGGTTTTGATCCACTTCAAATGTTGACTAGTGTATGCTGTATAGTCCCCACAAGCATTTAAAGTGTTTAGTGTTATAAAAATAATTAACTGTGTTTTTTAGCAGATAGATCTTGTGGCTTTATCATTTTAAAAGTAGATCACCACACGAAAAAGTCTGGACACCCCTGCTGTAGAGTGTGTCAGGCAAAAGTTCCAGCTAAGAGAGGTAACAAGACTAATCTGGCCATAACGGTTTACTTTTACTTACTTTTTTAGCAGTTTGGCTTTTGTAAGGGTCTATATAACCTGTTCTGAAACGAGTCTTTGAAATTATTATATCGCAATACATATCGCTATCGCAAGAGGCTGCAATGTATAACGCAATATAGATTTTAGGCCATATCACCCATCCCTAATGTGATTGCAATTAATCTTTAGTAAAAACAAGTGTAACACAAACATTTATTTTGTGTTGTTGTGTTACTTTTGACCCACCTGTGTGTTACTTTCGTCCCAGCTGACAGTCAAAAGAGTCAAAAGTAACAATGCGCTTCTTATTGTATGTTTAAAGTGAAATTATATTGAAGTCGTTTTACATTAGATCAAAATTCCACCTGGTGTTGAGATGTTGACCACAGCAAAAATGTCTAAATAAAGTCTGTCTAAAACATTATCTTTTACAATTATGTTTTTCTGAAAAGTGATATTTTCACACATGCTCTCCCCTACCATCCCAAAGGTACAACTTTTGTATCTTTCTTCTGAGAGTGTAGTGAACAGAAGTGTAGTGAAGTAATATTTTGGAGCATATTTCTAATCTTGATCTGTATTACGATTTCAATAATAAAGCCGTTTTGGATGCCCCTTGGCCTTTCACATCTGTCCTACAGGTCTTTCTATTGGCTGGTCGAAAAAGAAAGAAGTGTGCAACGTCAAATTATCTGATCTCCATAGATGCCACTGACCTGTCGAGGGGTGGTGATAATTTTATCGGAAAGTTAAGGTAATGTTTGTCAGTTTAATTGTAAACGGTATGTTTATGTCTGCTTGATGTGAAACTATACTTTCATTATTTAGGTCGAATCTCATGGGTACCAAGTTCACAGTGTTTGACAACGGTCTCAACCCTGAACGCGCCCTCAGGGACATGTCCAATGCTCGGCAAGAGCTAGCTGCTATTATTTATGTGAGTGCTCACTTTAATCAATTACACATTCGTTTTATAGGACTTTTTCAAGTCTAATGCTGGTGTTTCTTTTTTTAGGAAACAAATGTCTTGGGGTTTAAAGGGCCCAGAAAAATGACTGTGATTATACCAGGTATGGATGAAGACAACGAACGTGTGCCGATACGTCCACAAACGGTGAGTTTAGTTGCTATCTTATAACTTTGATTTGAACTGTGACATTTTGACATCACAAGACAAATTCATGTAATGGTAACTTAATGATTTGAGACACTTTTAGGTGAATTATTAGGAAATAATCCACAAAATAGTGCATTATTTTCTAATAATTCAACAGCTGTCGTTATATTTATAATTTCACAATCCAGCAATTTTACTATACATTCTAAAAAAAAATGCTGGGTTATTTTTAACATAGGGTTGGGTCAAAAAGGGACCCATCCGTTGGGCTATTTTAACCCAGAAAGTGTTTATATTTGACCCAACAATGGGTTAAAACCACCCAGCATAAGTTAAATTACAACCCAACAGGTTGGATTCGTCCCTTTTTGACCCAACATTGGGTTGAAAATCACCCAGCATTTTTATAGTAAAATTGCTGGATTAAAACTCATCCATGCACTGTTATTTTACTTTTAGGAAAATGACAACCTGCTTGCGTGCTACCACAATAGACAGATGGACAACCTGATTGAACTTCACAACAAAACTCCTGTTTGGAATGATGACACCGCCTCGTATGTGCTCAACTTCTCTGGTCGGGTCACGCAGGCCTCTGTCAAAAACTTTCAGATCGTCCACACCAAAGACAGTAAGTCATACAGGTTATATTGATCATTCGGTCGGTTTTCCTTGTCTTTTACTTGTAACAAAAGTTACAGTATTTTAATAAATTAAAATGGTATTTTATAAGTATCCAGCTCATTTTATACCGTGTCTGAGAAGTGCAAATCAAACTTTTTCCACACCATTGATGAGTTATCTTGTCAATTAAGAGATAACATGTTCCAGATTAATTTTTATGTTAATCTGCAATACCGTGATACCAATTTATGAAAAAAACTGAAGCCATAATGTTATTTACTAATTTTAAACTCTGTGTATGTTTTGATAATCATTCTGAATCTGATCTCTAACAAAATTCCTTCACAACAATGCAATTATTTCAGCTTTTTGCTAAAAAAAATATTTTTAAAGAAAAATACCCATATTTAAGAGTATATAAGCAGAGAAAAAATAAAAAAAAATTCTCGTTTTGTTTGTTTGTTTGTTTATTGAATTGATAGTGTAAAAGCAGAGGGTCTTTTCTTTCATTTTATATATTTGTATGTTTATATAACACAGTGCTTCTCAATTATTTTCTGTCACGCCCCCCCTAGGAAGAAGTAAACATTTCGCGCCCCCCAACTCTCTGCCGCGACTGTAAATAGTATAATTTGTCTATAAAATGACACATCTGCAAAACATTGTATCCTTATTAACATTAAAAAAACACAAAAATAGAATTATCGATCAACTTACAACAAAGAATAACTTTATTAACATTGTTTTTTTAGTCTGTAACGAAAAAAGACTTAAAATGCATCAATTTGCCTGAAAAAAAACAATCCTTATTTAAAGTATAATATTTTTTGACCATTTGATACTGAAAAATTAAATTAAATATAATCAATAAATAATAATAAAACTCAAGCGACTTATCAGCGTGTTTGGGGTGTAATGTCTTTAAGTGACAGTGCAAAAAAAAAATCACTTCCTGAAAAAGTATTTTCCCCGGGGTCTCCCGCGCCCCCCCTGGTGTCGCTTCGAGCCCCCCCTGGGGGTCCCGCCCCACTATTTGAGAAGCACTGATATAACAGAACATTTTCCTGGAAGGCATTTTGTAAAACTTTTGTGAAAATCACCAAAAAAATGCTAGGGGCAACTTTTAAAAAAATGTCTGGCAGGGAATGAGTTAAAAACACAAATGCAAATCTAAAAACAAAATGCCAATTCAAAAAACACAACAACAAATCTAGAAAAGGTAGATACATTGTGTGAATGGAATTGTTTCCGCTGATTGGACGACAAGATGCTGAAAATCAAGATCAAACACTACTTGCTTCACTAATGCTTTATACTCATTCTATTTCGGGTAATTTTGAATACAGTACAATAGCTAAACTATCACTAACTAGCCTATAATAATACTTGCAACCAGAGGTTGCGTTAGACTTTGGCTGTGTCCGAAAGCTCTAAAACGCCGGCTTTGGAGGCAGCATTCCAACGGACGAAGGCATCAAGGCATGTCCGGATCTAATGTTAGGTTTATTTCCTGACTCCTAAAATACCTTCATCATCTTGTGCCACAATTCTATGCGTGAGGAATGCAATTGGTCGAGCCTGAAAAAATGAAATGGCGGCCAAGAAAGCGGCTGGCGCACAAGTTTTTTAGTTTCACTTTTTACACCTTTTGATTGCATTTCTAGCGAGAAATTAGTATTGTAGTCTTCAAATATAGGGTTAGTTATCACAAAGGTGCTCTCTGTTTATATTTTAAACAGAATTCCATATGAAGGCTGTCCCAATGCTTTCCCCAGAGCTGCCTTTATGCCACCGAAGTCATTGCCTCATGAGCTGCCTAAAGGCCGGGGTGAACCTTTTTTCCGCGTTTGTGCAGCTTTCCAAGTATACTCCCCGCGGCTACACGCAGATGGCCGCGTTCAACACTATACGCAATACAAATGATTTCTTATTCAAATGATTACTCTACCAGGTCGACAGGGCAGCACTGATTTGGCGACATTTACAGTACATTAAAACATTTAGGATAGGTGAAGAAAAGTAACTGATCCACCATTGCAAACACAGTTTAGAACAAACAACAAGATAACAAAGAACATGAATCAAACATTATGGAAACAGACATGCTCCACAGCTTTCTGTTCTTGAAAGAAGTAAAAATGAAAGAAGAAAAACGATTTCCTATTTCCTTTGTATAATTGTTTGAAGTGGAGTGTCCTGTCTAAATATTTTCATGCGCATGCTCTGTTGTACGCGTACTGTACTGTGTCCGTGCAGTCTCATATTTTGGGCTGCAAAATGACGAAAATGGCGTCATGCGGACGGCGCGCATACACAGACGTCCCTAGTATATCTTCGGCTTGAGCTTTCGGACGCAGCCTTTATCATGTCTCACTTCACATGCTCAAAACCACGTGTAGCAAGCAGATGCATGAATGATGCGCATTTGACACCAACTGGACATGGGTGGGCGTTACATTTACAAGTTACGATAAATCACCTTTAAGGTGCGTTCACACTAGACGTGAATTAAGCGTTAAGCGCGAGTGAATTACTTTTTTAATCAATGCAAAGATGCCTTAGACATAGATAGAATGAAGCAAATTTCACACGCGAATGAAGCGAGTTAACTTTAAATGTTCAAGCTCCTAACAACGTGCGAATAGCGCAATTTATTTGCTTTATTCGCGTCAATGTCAAAATGGCGTATGGCTTTCAGATTTTTCTGTCACTGTAAAAAAATATTTAAAAGAAAGAAAATGTCCGGTTAACATGACCTCTGCCTGCAACCTCCACTGACACGAGGTTATTTGTTTCTGTCGCATCTCTTTTAAAACTTTTGCATATGATCTAGGGCTGGGAATCACAGAGTATACGATACGATATGCTACACGATAAATAACTCACAATAACTATTGTGTCACGGTGCAACGATTCTGCTAATAATTAGTGTATTGCTTGCTAATCTAATGTAGTGTTATAGAGTATCGATTTAGATATAAAATAAACTGTTATTACAGAATAGAAGCAATAATAATAGTGACGTGTAATTTATGATGGCAGTCTACTCATCAGGCTGTTGTTTGAGATGTTTGATCTTTTTCGCAGCACTTTATAATACATTATTGTGTGAAGAATGTAAACAGGTTGGATACGTTTGTGTGTGCGTGCTGGAGCAGCTCATGTGCCATTAACACAATATCAGACTTCATTTATCCCAATAAAAAGCATATTCACAATGTCTGAATTATTTCTTATCCTACTAGTCCACTACAGGAGTGGTTCTCAAACTGGGGGCCCCTGAGATGGTACCAGGGTGGGCATTTTATAAAATACATCAATTTATTATAAATTCTGTGTATTTAAAACTCATAAAAATAAGGCTACTAACCAACAGCACTACATTGCATAATTAAATAGCTTTTGTTTAATTCAAATTTTAAGTTTTGACAATTTTTATGTCATAAATTTTCTTTCAGAGACAGACAACGATACATCCTCATATCGATGTATTGTCCCAATTCCTTATATGAACTGCACTCGATTTGTCGTTGTGTTTTTTGACTTAGCATTTTTTTTTAGATTTGCCTTTGTGTTGTTAATTTGTTGTATTGATTTTAGATTTGTTTTTATTTTTTGCACTTCTAAGCCACCGTATTTTTACAAAATGTTGACAATGATATTACCAAAAATGGTGAATTCTTTATGATTATAAAGTGAAATATTTTGATTTCCAGGTAGCTACATTGTGATGCAGTTTGGAAGAGTAGCAGATGATGTGTTTACTCTGGACTATAAGTACCCCATGTGTGCAGTACAGGCCTTTGCTATCGCCCTCTCCAGCTTTGATAGCAAACTGGCATGCGAATGAAAACAAAGCACAAAGTCCCATCAATGCACAATAACCTCATCATTGGGATACAAGATGATGTAAATCCATTATCATTATTTGCAGACATTGGGGCATTTTTATGACTTTCAGTGTGCCTGAATGAGATTGGGACTCCAATGAGGTTAATACAGAAGTGTGTGCATTTATAAGGTGCAGGATAAATGCAGGCTTCATTCATTGTGTGTTTAAATATTCTGTTTGTTTGTGCGGGTGATTCTCACGAAAACTTGGTTTTAAAAATGTCAAGCATGAAAATGTAAAAATTGCTTAAATTTGCTTTTTTTCCCACCAGACATTGAAAAACAAAGTCTGGAGTAAATGGGAACATTAATTTAAAAACTTTTACTTATCATTTAACACTTTTTGTAACATAATTTAAAAAATTAGTCCTAAAAAATCTCATTACCGCAACAGTCAGAAAACATCAACACTGACATATTTTCAAAATGACATGACAAACCTGAAAGAACATAATTTGGAGATTCTGCACATGCATTTAAAATCAAAGTATTATGCTTCTATTAATTAAATTAACATTTAATAAGCATCTGTTGCAGTAATGATAATCAAAATGTCGTGTAAGCATTCTGACAAGACAATATTTCAAATTAACTGTAAAAAAATGATCTTACCTGGTAGCCATCTTGAAGTAACTGGTCCATGTGCTTGGTCACTCAAAATCAAACTTTATTCAAATTCTGTATGTGTGCTTAGACTGTTCTCAAAAAGTGTTGCGGAGGATGAGAACATCAGGCATGGACACATCATTTTCCTAATTTTTCTTCATTATTATTATAAATGAATATTCAGTAAATATTTTTTTCTGTCATCTAAAGTAGTCTAGCAAAACATCCATTTATTTTTTTCTTAATATTTTTGTGTTAATTTGTTTAAATTACAACATAACGCATGTTCAAACACAGCCGGACACATTGCGGTAATGAGAATTTCAGCAGAAAATGAGATAAAATTTCCAATTATAAATTCTTATGTTGAAATCACACATTGTGCAAGGTAGAACACAGTATTGTGTTAATTCTGATGCTTTTTAATGTTACTATATTACACATTTTAAAGCTAAAATCATTAGTGCCGTGGTGTTTCAATGGTTTCGTGAGAATCACCCGTGCAGATTTATTGTTGATGTCTAAGAATAAATGCTATGTTTTATATTTATTTCAAAAGCCTAAGATGTAAGACCTGATGCATGAATGTGCATTTAAAGCTTTTGTTTAGGCTTTAGGCATTAGACTAGGTTTAAGCAAATATTAGATAATAGCTCAAATGTTTGGGCATTTTCATTGTTTTTTATTGTTGTTTTTTATATATTTTTTGTGCATGCCATGTTTTTAAGTGATTTCCATTTATTCTCCAAACCCGCCTGTCCTCTGACATCAGAAAATCAAATGTTGATGACTTTATTTTGTTTTATAAGAATGCATATGATTTAGGTTAAAAGGTTATCAGACACCGTAAAAAAATATAACTATGTTACAAATTTAGGCTCATTGACCTTTACCTTTCAAATTAAACAACTTTAATATTGTTTAATGTCTTCATAATGTAATCATAATATGAGCTTAAAAAAAACGTGCAATGAATGATAACCAGTAAAGGCACCTAAATCAAATACTGGAGAAGCCTAAAATGTCCTTAGGGTGGCGCTGTTTCAACAAAGCTTTAAAGGTCTTCTCACCTGTTTGAATGTGCTAGTTTGAGCTGCCTCCTCTGTTTTATTAATCATTGTATAA
This sequence comes from Misgurnus anguillicaudatus, assembly GCF_027580225.2. Taxonomy (NCBI): domain Eukaryota; kingdom Metazoa; phylum Chordata; class Actinopteri; order Cypriniformes; family Cobitidae; genus Misgurnus; species Misgurnus anguillicaudatus. The sequence goes on from NC_073349.2 coordinate 6,968,504, forward strand.
CTACTAGTGTAGTGCTAGTTTTGATTACTGTGGGGTTATCTCCATCTTCACCCAAAAAACTGCATGATTACACATCATGATCAAAGAATTCGGCAACCCTTACTGCGGTACATTATAGCAGTGGTTCTCAAACTGGGGGCCCGCAAGATGGTGCAGGGGGGCCCCAGTTTTGTGAGATTTTATAAAATAGATAGATTCTTCATAATTTCTGTGTAATTAGAGACAAATAAGAAAAAAAAGGCTACTAACCAACAGCAATATGTTCAAATTACATTCAAATGTCAAGTTTTATGTCAAAAATTTTCTTTAGGAGCCCCACAGAGCAATGCCAAAAAAGTTTGAGAACCACTGCATTGTAGGCTGATTTATTATATATATGATAATATATATATAAGGAGCAATTTCGGGACAGAACCAATGCTTGACCAGTGTTGGATGAGGTGGGAGTGGGGGGGGGCATTGTGAAACTTGTTTGGAGACAGTTGCTGTGTCTGAAATTGTTTACTCATTCGCAACATTCCCTGTATAGCATATGACATGAGTCCATGCAATTAAGCGGTGATGTAAATATTATGTGGCAAATATTGCAGACAAACATTAACCTTATTAACATCTGTGTGATAAATAATATTTGTGTGGCTTTACGCAGTGCTGTAAAGTAAAACGATAAAGTTCATTTTCTCAATGTTCATTTGTCACGTTTATTTTATTTGTTAAGAATAGTTCATTTTGTTTATTCAATAAATATTGTATAATATTTAAATATAGAAAAAGAATAAAACACTGAATATATAATAATATATATTTAGAGCTGCCTAGTGATTAGTCGCGACTAATCATTTGCAGAATAAAAGTTTTTGTTTACATATTAAATGTGTATAATAATTATGTATATGCACACACATGCATGTAAATATTTAAGAAATATTTGCATGTGTATAAAAATGTGTATATTTACATATAATTTATATCATATATAAATATTTCAACCCTATATCACGCAAATACGTGACTATTTCACGTATGGACCAACGTGAAAATGTCACGTTTTGCCGCGTTTGAACGTGAGCATGTCACGCTTTGTGTCACTGTCACGTATTGGTTACTCAACTTTTTTGTCCTATTTTCAAACCATTGTCACTTCGGTTTAGGGTTAGATTTGGTGCTTGCATTACGTATATGTCACTTTAAGTATTTGTCACTTTAAGTATTGGTTTATTAAAAAAAAGATACAAGACTTATTCTTTTATATTTTCTAAACTTTAACCAATTGTCACCTGACGTTGGGGTTAGAGTTTGTTTAGGTAAGGATGTAATTTTATGTAAATCTAACCCTGAACCGAAGCGACAATGGTAAGAAATTAGGACAAAAAAGTTGAGTAACCAATACATGACAGTGACACAAACAGAAAACGTGAGCGGCAATACGTGACATTTTCACGTTGGTCCATACGTAAAATAGTCACATATTTGCGTGATATTGGGTTGAAATATTTATTATATCAATATTTTTCCTTAAAATTATACATACATGCGTTTGTATTTATATATACATAATATTTGTTGATGTACTGTGTATAATAATTATGAAAACAAAACTTTTATTCTGCAAATGAATAGTCGTGACTAATCACTAGGCAGCCCTAATATATACATGTAGACAACATTTTTGTGGATCAGGTGCCTGAAACATGAGAAATCGAGAGCTGCAGGGATGACATATTTTTGTAAGCAAAACCCAGAAGCGAATTGGGATTTTAGCACCTCCGATTAAAAAAAAAAACACCAGTGAAACCCCCACTCGTGACTTTTTAAAGCTTTAAAGTGTCTTTAAAAGGGCGGTTGCTAACAAGTTGCTACATGTGACGACAGACTTTGTCTGGGACTTTAAACGTTATCATGCATAAAGATCTCAAAAACAGTGCAACAATTCTCAAATCTCTTTCCTTATCAGGAAACAAGTTTTTAAATGTTTAATAAAGTTTAAAAGAGCTGTCAGAAGCTTGGTGGTGATGACGTTGATGTCTAGAGACTGGTGTACTCCCCTTGTAGCCTAAGGTTAACTTTTCATTTCTAGTAAATGTATTTAGTCTTCAAAATTAATAATAGATGTGTTCATCTGTAAAGATTATTGTTGGACAAAATGTGTGTCATAAACTTTTGTTAAACACACATTTTATTTTTACGATAATCCAAAAGTCTATGGGAAAAATGAATGGGCTTTTTGGCAAGGGTGTCCCGGTAACCTCTGGGTCATCCCTGCGGGACTTTATAAAGTTTGAAAGAGATCTCGGAAGCTTGATGTTCAGCGACTGAATGTGGTGCATAGTGTGTTGGCGATCAAACATCAGATGCAAACTCTGAATCAGAGTGCATTGTGGGTAAAAATGAGTAAACAGATGTAGGCAGTAGGGGTTTTAAATCAGAATCTATACTATTACTACATGGTGATAAGGGAGATAGGAAACTGCTTCAGACACGGCTAGTAACAGGTTGCATGCTCTTGAAGCCATTGGCTATACAATTGGTCTCATTTCAGAAAAGCAAGTAGATAACTACAAAATACACCCTTAGATTGTGAACTTACACTGGTATGTGGAGGACGCATACATTCTTCATCTGAACACATGACCCACAATTCTTTGCGTCACTGCCCTTACAAAAATATTTTTTTTGTGTAGTGACCATGTTTTTTGGTGTATCAATTATTACTGGCAAAACATTGGGTGTACTACAGTAACCATGTTTTTTGGGGGGGTTAACTGTAGTAAAACCATGGTAAAACCATGGACCAAAGTGCATAATGTTAAATGTAAACAACTTCTGATGTAATAAATGAAATGAAAATAAATGAAGGAAAAATGTTTGTTTAAACTTCCCAAACTGTAAATAAACTCTTCAAATACCTCTTGTGCAAAATTTTTCATTAAATTTGGCACCGTTAATGTAGATTTTTTGTTTTAACGAAATGTTATTTGAAAGTGCACATATTTCATTGCTAAAAACACATTTATTTTGTGTATTTGATATAATACAATGTGTTTGTGTGGTTTATGGATAAAAACACATTATTGTCCACATACCTTACATTTGTGAAGCTCCAGATATACTGTCTTCTTGAAATGCACAGATTTGAAAAGCTCTGTGTCCCTGATTGGCCAGCTAATCTGTACGTTGTGATTGGCCTGAATATCTCTGACATCAGCCGAAAAATGTGACGCTCCTAACCATGTTTAAAAGATTCGCTCACAATGCAATGCTAACAGGAGTTAACTTACAGGTTGCGAGTCCAAGCGGGAGGAATTATGATAATGTTGGTCTTTACTACATCACCAATCCCAGGAGGTAACAATCTCTGTGTTTGTTGTAGTCCAAGAAAACAGATTTATGTTGGGGAGATGATAACTCGAGTCATCGTTTACTTTGGGGTTTGTACCTTTTGCATATCGTTAACATGTACTAATACACTAAGGTGACCAGACCCGTTTTTTGGTGTTCTTTCCCCGACTGGAGCTGTCCCCGGAAATGTCCCCGTTTTACAGCATGTCTAAAACAACGAGCAAATACACTGAAAAAATCGATCAGCATGTAGCCTTTGTAGTACCAGCCCGGAGCAATCTTGTAATGATTATTTTTACCAGCAGAGGGGGCCGCGAGCTACACTGATTACTTTTGCGCGCCACTAATTTAGCGAAGAAGAATTTACTATGAGACACATGAGAGCGTCATCAAGTTATCGTCAATCAAGTTATCATAAGATATGAAAACAGTCAAAGTTATAAACTACTCATGTTAAAGTAATAAACAAATGAAGTGAACTGAACACAGCATAGTATTGAGCATTTGTTTTGTGTAGGCTAAATTTTACATTTTGTATTTTTCCTTCTGTTCTTCACGTTTACAATGCTATAAAATCAGCTGAAGTAGTATCTTAGAAGCAAGTGTGCCGCACAAGCCCTGAAAAGTGAAGCCAAAACTTCTCCATTGCCCCCCAGTGACTGGTCCCAGTATAGGTCATAAACCCCGCCTCCCCATGTTCTTCAATGGGACTTGAGACCAACTAAACTATTTAATTACACTTCAATTATCTTTTTTGTCATTTACTGTAGTTTTTATCATGCTGATGTAAATTCAAATGTTTGTTTTTAAAATAAGTTTGTTTTTAGTTAGTTATTTAATGATATAAAAACGGTGGTGTCACGTCATGATTGACAGCTGTGATATGCGCATTCTGCAAGAGCGAGGGCGGGGTCTTGATTTCGCGGCTGTACTTCCTGCTCACTACTGCGCAGGACTGGTCCCAAAATCGCTACTGCGACTCAAGACCCAAGATGTCAGCGCCGTATCGGGACACTGACGACTTCACTTTTTACCAATGGAAGAGAGCGAATGGGCGTCGTCCATCTTTTTTTACAGTCTATGCTTAGAAGTCATTTTTGATGAGGCTTGTCATATTTGTGCACGGAATAAAAAAAGAAAAGAAATTGATTTATGCTACAGAAATTGTTCAATTAATTGATTTTTTAAATTAAAAATCGTGGTTTTAGTACAAATATTTAAAAATTCTTAAAACAGGATTCATTTCCTTCATGAGCAAACTGACCCAAGAAAATAAGTCTAATTTTTAGACCAAAAATATCACATTCATGCTTAAAACAAGCAAACAAATCTTACACCATTGGCATTGGCATTTATTTTATTTTTTTTAAGCACAAATTCACTTCAGTTTAATATTTTTTGTCTTAAAGCTAGATATTTTCTTTGGGGATTTTCCTGAAGAAGAAAATGCATCTTGATTTAAGAATTTTTAGATATTTGTACTGAAACACACACACACACACACACACACACACACACACACAAAAAAAACTATAGTAAGTAATTTTTGCAGAACATTTTGTCCCCATTTTTTAATTCATGGATGACAACAAATGAGATTTTAATGAGATTTTGACCATTGAACTAGGAAATGCCCCCGGTTTTCATTAAAAAAATGTGGTCACCTTATAATACACACTTACACACCAAAGGAAATGTAAAATCGTGAATTGGATGATAGGTGCTCTTTAAGTAGATGTACACCCTACAGAAAAATCTAGCTAAGACCAGCATAAGCTGGTGAGCTGGTTTAAGCTGGTCTTCCAGCTTGGTGGTTTTGCTGGTGTAGCAAGCACTTTTTAAGATGGTCTAGCTGGACTTATGGTCAAGCTGGTGGGTCAGCTGGTCTTCCAGCCTGATCTTTGCTAGACTGGAAGAGCTTAAACCTGAAAGATTTTTTAGTCTGTTATATAAAAATAGGCTAAACTAAATACATTTTATCTAAAAATATTTTTAATTATTTTTAACGTTTAACATCACTAACATAATGCTATAAAATAAGTAGTCCTAGTGTTTTTTATTGAAGACTTCATAAATCCCCCTCACAGAATAGCTGTGTAAAAACTGCCTGAATAAAAAGCGCGCATTTTTTTCACATTTATTTTTTGTTTACGTGTGTTTTGCGTGTACATGATGCCCTGGGTTTTGAGACACGCAATCGCAACCAATGAGCGCATCTCGTCTGATACCCACGCCTGAGATTTGCTCGTAAAGTTTGAGTGGGGGTGGAGAGTTGACCTCCTTCTCCTCATGACTCCTCCTCGAGCGCTCCGCTCGAGTTCTCCGTGTTTCATACCGAAGTCATACTTCACATTCCAACTTTACTGTCAAATCAGGAGAAATATTTCTTCAAAAACATCGGCGTTGTTTGAATTTGTAAACGGACTCATGAGATAGTCCCTTAAATCTCGTTTTGTTGCACACACAGCAGAGCAGAGGTTTGCTTTTAAGGTAAGTGCCAAACTCTTATTGCGCTCCTTTGTTTCACGCAGTCGCCGCGCTCGCGCTGGAGTTTTTAGATCATTCTCATTTTTGGCATTTTTTCGGAGCAGCCTGAGTGATGACTGTATTACACACACTCACACACGTGGGTTTACAGATGTTAATGCATTGCTGATATACAAATGCACACGCGTTAAGGTTTTATAGTACTGTATGCATATATAAAAACGTTTGAATACTAATAAAGTGAAGCAAATTATTCACAGAAGACAATGTTGGTTTTATGGCTTTTAGTGAAGAATTTATCTCTTGTGTACTAACTTTATGAAACTTATGAAACCAGACTGGAGAGGTAGGTATACTCTTCATTTGTACCCCCATTTTTTTTTAAAGTGGCCCAGCTAAGGTTGAACGTCCTGTGGCATGTAAGTGTAGTCTTGCATATTTAATTTACTCCAAAATGGGCCCAGTATTGTCACTTAACTGGTGCTTAACTTCACAGCATAAAGATCATTATGAAATTAATATTATTATTCAATATTTAAAATTTAGAAGTGGGTATGCCATCTAATAAAGAAGTGGGTATACCCTGGACTACATCACTAACCATAAGGTGTCACGCATATGGGTCATAAGTCATCTTGAAGTTTAGGGCAAAGTTTATGAAGCTTTTTAAATGTTATTATGGTTTTAATTTTCTTTGTATATAGTAGAATTTTATGTAAAAACAAATAAATTGAATCATTTTCTACAAGTAATTATGTATGCATTTAAAAATGAGCCCATACATACAACACATAGTATTTATGTTATATACATAGAGAGGTCTTTTCATACTGTACATTTCTTTTTGTATTTCATATAGCCTGCCAGTCTTTTCTAATGTGATATGAAAACCATGCTGCTTAATTTTGTTTCTTGAGGTATAATTCAGTGTGCATACCAAATCTTCGAATGGTTCATTTACAGTTAAAGGGAGGGTAATAATCTCATTCATCTGAAGTATTTGACGTCTTTTAGGATCCCTCGCGTCTCAGTTCATTCAGCACATGTGTCAGTTCCGCACGCCTCCTTAGTTTCGCTGTGCAGAGATTCGACAGGTTTTTCAGGCTGTGTAAGGTTGCAGTGAGCAATCAGATGAGAATTTCTTGCGACAAATGTTATATACTACAGGCGTGATGCCAAAAAATCCAGAAGTTTCCTTGTTGAAGTATGACTAATTCTTTAACATTCACTACTAGATTATAAGAAGTCATACAAGACTATAAGAAGTCATCTTAAAACCCAGTCATAATTTTTTTTTGTTAAAAAGTGCAAAATTAAAATGTTTTTCATCCTTGGATGCATACACCCAGCAAGCAATAATCATTTACTGTCTATAATAACTATAGAACGGATATAGTCTGACTATTGAGCCAAAATAAACTAGAATTTGGTTACGCGTCTTTTTGCTGAAATAATTTGTGAGATGTATGATATTCCATCATGTAAGCAATTTCAATTTTCATTTATATTTTTTATTTTATTTCATTTATTTTTTGCTTATGGTTAGACATCTTTAAAATTTTAACTAGCTGGGTTTCCATCACTCTGATTTTATGCGCAAGTATCGCATAAGAAACGAGTGACGAAAATGCCAAATTTCGAATAAAATCGCTTAATTTGCAAAAAGTTTTTACGTTCACTCAATGTGCTTTTTGACTTATGTGAAAAAAGTGGGAGTAAATGCGAATAACATGAGATGTTAAAGGAATAGTCTACTCATTTTCAATATCAAAACATGTCACTACCCCAACCAAGAACTGTTGAATCATCCCTCTGTCATCCGCGCGCGCGCACGCAAGCACCGGAGCGCGCCGCCACGCCACGATAGCATTCAGCCCAGCCCCATTCATTCAATGGTACCATTTAGAGATAAAGTTAGAAGTGACCAAACACATCAACGTTTTTCCTATTTAAGACGAGTAGTTATACGAGCAAGTTCGGCGGCACAAAACAAAACACAGCGCCTCTCCAAGCGGACTCAAAAGAGCAACTACATTTCATGGCGCAATAGCACCCTTGGGAGTACCTCGACTCGCCTGAAAAGTCTGCTCCCCTTCTCACTCTCATAATGGGAGAGGGAGGGTGTTACTGCGCCGAGTCGAAGTACTCCCAAAAGTGCTATTACGCCATACAATATAGTTACTCTTTTAAATCCGCTTAGAAAAGCGCTGTGTTTTATTTTGTACCACCAAACTTGCTCGTATAACTACTCGTCTTAAATAGGAAAAACGTTGATGTGTTTGGTCACTTCTAACTTTATCTCTAAATGGTACCATTGAATGAATGGGGCTAAGCTAAATGCTATCGTAGCGTCGCAGCGCGCTCCAGTGCTTACGTGCACACACACAGATGACAGAGGGATGATTCAACAGTTCTTAGTTAAGGTAATAACATATTTTAATATTGAAAATGAGTAGACTATTCCTTTAACGCATGTACTGAATAAATTGTGGCGTAGCGAACATTAAAGGTGCAGTGTGTAATTTTTAGAAGGATCTCTTGACAGAAATGCAATATAATATACAAAACTATATTATCAGTGGTATATTAAGACCTTTCATAATGAACCGTTATGTGTTAACTACCTTAGAATGAGATGTTTTTATCTACATACACCGAGGGTCCCCTTACATGGAAGTCGCCATTTTGGGCTGCCAATTTTTATTTTACTAAGTTGTCTCCGATGATGACATGTTTTTCCGGTGGTGGCTACAGTAGCTTCTCTATGTGTTTCAAAAGCCAGGGGTGAGCAGTGGACTAAGCCGTTGGTTGCAATTCACAACCTCACAACTAAATGGCGCTAAAATTTACACACTGCACCTTTAAACTCACGGGACTGATCATCCAGCTGTATCAGCTGACGTTGTTTTTACCATATACTGTATGGGGCTCGAAGTCGTCGCAATGCTCTTGCTGCTAGTGCCTACATTAAAAATGCTGCATTCCTTTTTCTGTGCACAGCATTCATATAAGCTGCACTGCTATTCAATTTATAACATACCAAATCATAACTAAATGCAGTCCTGTCTCCATTTTTTACGCCTGTCTTGTTCTGTTTACTGTTGGTTACTAATACCACGTAATTCGCTCTAACAACTTGATGTAAACGCACCTAATTCGTATTTTGAAAAGATTCGCTTCACGTTTCGATGGAAACCCAGCCCAAAGTTTTAGCCTGGGCTGTGTTTGGACGGCTATTAGATTACTTTTAAATGAGATTGCTTGCTGGAAAGTGTTTAAACGTGTTTTCTGATTTATTAACATAAAATTTGTCTTGCTCTCGATGAATGTAACCTAATGTGAGGTGGACATTTTTTCGACACTGGCTGTGAGGCTTCAAGAGAGTCTTGCAAAACATGACAAGTGTGTTTGCTGACCTCATGGCTTTAAATAGCATCTCAGCGTGTGATTCACCCTTCAGACCGGTACACACTCGATAACTTACTGAATTACAGATGCTGTTGTTTGGTAAAAAACTTACAAGCACTGGTTTGCTTGTCAGTTTTCTATATGCTCAGAGATTTAGTTCATTAGTTTAGATTGGGTTACTCTGGCATTAGTCTGGATCAGATGTGAAGTCTGTAAATCCAAATCTTTAAAATTGTATAATTTCATGTTGATCGTATACTGTTACTAGACATCCATGATATATTCTTTATGCATGATAAAAAAAAAGTTACCACCAAAATCAGAATTTTATTAGGTCAGTATTAAAAAGAAAATTCTTAATTTTACGCAGAATCCAATATCCCTCATGTTATTCTGTCATCTTTTCTTCCTTTTTTCCCAAAACGCAAAAATGCAATAAATCCGCTCAACAAATCACAATGCACCATTCAAGGCATTGTAAACAATAATGGTGGCGCGTTGAATACACACAGAATCCTACTTTTTTCCTCATTTGCTTTTTACTTTGTGATCAACTAACAAACAAAAACAAAATAATACTTTTGATGGCCTTGATAAAAATAATTAATAATTTTCGCGAGAGGCACTCGTGAGACGGAAAAAAAATGTCGGCTGTTGCTTGTTTTCACACCCTGAATGTGGCTATCTGTGCCGCTACGCGTGGGTTGCTGCCCAGTTTAATGTTTTTTTTTTTTAATGTAATATGTTTAAATAAAGGCTTTTTATAACACTTTTTAAAATAAGAAGAGTGCCTTGGAAATTTTTTTTACCTTCATTTTTTTCTAAAATTTCTTTTGCTATTTCTGAGCACTTTGGATTTTTCCTTATTTCATGGATTTATTGCGATTGGAACCAAACTCTTCATATATTCTTTACACATGATGTGCACAACTGCATTGTTTTGTTTGCCATGTAGAAAAATAAATGTGACATTTTCTATTTATGAGTAGTACATTTACACTCGGTATTAAGACACGTTTTGGAGAGATGCATGTTTGTTTACCCCTGGTGTTTCAATCCGTCTCATTTGCACGCTTTCAACCGCCATGATTACTTTGAAGGGATGGTCTATGTGCGAATTATCAAAACACGAGCGGGAGAAATAGCGGGTTTAAATTGATGCGCACTAATATTATGTCCGAGTCCACTGCTTGTGTTGTAATAAACATGCTGCACAATGTTTTGTTCATGTATATGTAAGAGCTTTCTAAGATATTTCTGAGCAATTGATAGAATAAGCTTGCGCAACTTTCAAATGCTCGCAAAATAGAACAAAAATGTAAGGGGTGGATAGCAGGTGCTTTAGTTTTATCAGTGATTGCCTAAAGAATACTGTTAACACTGAAGTCAGGGCCGATGTAAAAACATTGTGCTCGGCACATCACACATTAGATTGGTAGGCGGAGAGTAAGTGGGTTTTTTGTGACTGCTCGAACATGCGTTTTCGGCTACCCCTGTATGTGGTTGAAATTGGACCCTGTTCAAACCTGTATTTAGCTTCGTCTACAGGGCCTAAAGGTCTGTTAAGAGGTGCCTGTTGGCAGACTTGAAAGCCAAAATGTAACTGTTGTTTTATGCATCCATAGTGTTTTAATTTTGGAAATGTATTTCTCAAATAAAAACTGTGAAAGTGAAATGGTGTAGATAGATATACTTGATACATGACAGGTCATGATAGTTACCACAGCCATGTAAGCTTGGACGTATGGAGGGGAAATTGGGTAATTGACAGGGAGAATCTGGGTGTCAAAAATATAAAATAAAAGATCACTATCTTTGGCAGACTTCAAGCTTGTTCAGTAAATCCAATTCACTAAATTTCCTACTTTATCCACTGTTACACTAGATCTTATTATCATCTGCCAAACACTCGAGTTTTATTTTCATCACTTTCCAGTACTTTTTTCTTATAAATCAAATAGTTTATAATTATTTATATTTACAGAAAACTGTTATTTGCAATCAAATATTCCTGTTTTCGACCCAGTTAAAGTTGATATCATGGCAAACAGTCCCTTTCCCTTGCTTGAAACATACTATTATTTCACAAACTAAGCCTTAATGCAAGAAAAAAGGCCGTACATTTTGAAGATGCTGTTTGCCTGAAAGGGGTTTGGGTTTTCTTAAGAAACTCGATGTCTAAGAAAACTGCAGTGGCAGGTTGATCAGGTTTAACATGGGTTGGGTCCATAGAGGAAGAGAGGCGGTTCATTTCTCCCTCCTTTTAGCATGTCTTTGTCTCTTTTGTGTGTCCAGTGAAGGGTTTTTCACATATGTGTATTTGCATTTATCATGTGCAACACCTGCACATGGCTGCTAACTGTCTGGACTTGTCAGTGTCCTGCCCACCTTACTATGAACCTTCAGGGGATTTTTAACTTAATTGAATGCATTGATTGTTGGTTTACCGCATTAGTATGTTTTTATTTAAGTTGTAGATAAAAGTAGCTTGATCATTTTTTTCACACCAACCCAGTTCAAGTTTTAGGTTCCTGTAGCTTTGCATGGGAATGGATAATGAGAGTAAATGTAGAAATAAAGTGATATTTCAAAATAAGATGATATGATGTTTTTGTTATATTAGTAACTTTTTTAGAGGTTACATTTGTGCTGAAGAGCACAAGTAAAGAACAGACTCAGAAGGCATTTTTGGAGATTTGACTGCCTTTTACTTCAACCTGACCACATTGAGTGTTGTTTAAAATAATGGGGTGTATTGGTTTTGATTAGTTATGTGTAACCACTGTCTATGGCTAAATCAAATTTAAATGTTAGAACAATGTGAGAAGTTAGAACAACTTTATGTGAGTATTCAACTTAAAGGAATATTCCATTTTCTTAAAAGAAAAATCCAGATAATTTTCTCACCACCATGTCATCCAAAATGTTGATGTCTTTCTTTGTTCAGTCCAGAAGAAATTATGTTTATTGAAGAAAACATTGCAGAATTTTTCTAATTTTAATGGACTTTAATAGAACCCAACATTTAATACTTAACTCAACACTTAACAGTTTTTTTCAACGGAGTTTCAAAGGACTATAAACCATCCCAAACGAGGCATAAGTGTCTTATCTAGCGAAACGATTGTCATTTTTGACAAGAAAAATAACAAATATATACTTTTAAACCACAACTTTTCGTCAAGGTCCGGTCCAGCGCGACCTAACGTAAATGCACATTTGCGGACCATTTTAAACAATAAACTGCCACAAAGACATTAATTAGTATCAGTTGACATACAACAACGTCGGAACGGTGCTTTTTCACCACATTTGTAAACACTGGGGCGAAGTTTCGCGTTTGTCCTCTGTGACCTCTTGACGTCATGACGTATTGCGGTGACGTAGTGGGGTCAGCTGGCGCATCACGACCGGATCTGCACGACGAGAAGTTGTGCTTTAAAAGTGTATATTTGTTATTTTTATTGTCAAAAATGACAATCGTTTCGCTAGATAAGACCCTTATGCCTCGTTTGGGATTGTTTATAGTCCTTTGAAACTCCGTTGAAAAAACTGTTAAGTGTTGAGTTAAGTATTAAATGTTGGTGTCTATTAAAGTCCATTAAAATAAGAAAAATCCTGCAATGTTTTCTTTAAAAAACATAATTTCTTCTCGACTGAACAAAGAAAGACATCAACATTTTGGATGACATGGTGGTGAGTAAATTATCTGGATTTTTCTTTTAAGAAAATGGACTAATCCTTTAATATTTTTATACATTATTTTAGTGCTAAACTTTATATATATAGCACAGTTTACTTTGGCTGTTTCTCAATTTCAAGAACGCAAAGAACACACTTGCGTTCTCGCGTAGACTGGTCTTGCCTGGCGACCTTGAAAGAATGAACTCAGAAGGTTGCGAGAACACAGAACGCACTTGTGAGAACTGAGATGTGTGCGATCTTCCTGTTGGTCACCTGACCTCTCCAGATTTCAGCAGCAAGTCTGCACTCGATGCATCCTCGATATCAAGAACACATCCGGGTATTTTCATGCGTCCTCTGTACTTGTGTTCTTGAGAATTGGGCTGCGTCCCAAACCGCATACTGTTCAGTAGGTACTAAATGAGATGAACTACTTGCTTACTGACTGTTAAAACAGTAGGTACTGTATAGTATGAATCCTAGTAGTATGAGTGCGATTCTGACATACTATATCCGCCATGTTGATACATCACGTGACATATGTCGTCTTCACGTCATGTCATACCAGTGCGAAAACGGCCGCATCGCTGTTTCGCCTTTCTTCTTCGTTGCATAACTCCGCTCCTGGGGCATCATGGGATAGTGAAGTGTCCTTCGTATGCACACTTCGAAATCTAACCGGAAGTAGTAGGTCATCCGGGTACTTTTCACATACTGTTTTTGGAATACTACGTATTCGGACATACTACTCGCCTTGCCTACTGCTCTTCGCCTACTGCTCTTCGCCTACTATATAGTATGGAAGTAGGCGGTTTTGGTTGCAGCATTGGAATTGAACTTCGACGGTTGATGATTGATGACGTAGAGCGAGAACACAAGGACGCAAGATCGCTGAAGAACGCATGTTGGGGAACAGCCTTTGGCTGAACAAAAGAAGAGACGTCAATTGCGCGTCCACTCAGTTTCATCTGCCTTCGTAAAAACTTTCTGATGCGCACAACAGGGTTAAGGTACATTCACATTATAAGTGACTAGAAGTAGGAGAGCGATGTGATCTTATTGATTTCAATGGAAGCTCGGTGGCATCTGGTGACACGAGCGAAAGTGACCGTTGACGGCGCAACAAAGTTGAGAATGTTTAACTTTATGCAAATTATGAGCAACATTAGGGAGGGACTACCAATGAGTACGAAGCAGGGGAGTTCACGTCGTCCGTCTCTCGTCAGTTACTGGAGTGGACGGAACTCATTTGTTTATGACAACCAGATATTGAAACGCCTCTTTTGAAATAGACGAGCGACACACAGCAACAAAGTCGCTTATAATGTGAATGTTCCTTAACGTGAATGTCTAAGCTGCACACGTGATAGACCAACTAAGCACTTTTAATTTACATTTTCGTCATTTACAAGGCGAGGTGTCATTTTAAAAAACGTGCACTTTGAAACCCGCCATCAAAAGTTTGCATTTTCAGTTGTCTAGCCTGTGGAAATAAAACACATTTAAACTTGGATCACAATAGCATTTAGATGTAGATTGTCTTTCATTAAATCAGATTGTCCAGCATTGCTTGTTCATGCCTTAAAATGCCTTCCTTATCTGTAATCCGATCTCAAGTAGCAGCTGCTAGTCTCCTTGTTGCCCTGTTGTTCTTTGTGAAAGGGTGTGTGTGTGTGTGTGTGTGTGTGTGTGTGTGTGTGTTATTGTGGAGTGTGTTAGGGGAGAGTAGTTAAGAGAGCAGCACTGCAGCTGTTTTCCAAGTCTCAAATGAGAACAATCTCCTGTCTGCACTCCTAAAGCCCTAGCAGATAAACAGAGACTGAGTTTGTCAATCACTTAAATTTAATTGTTATTTATCCACCTAGCAGATATTGGTAAGATCCAATAATAGCTCAGAACATAACTTTTGTTCAAAAACCAAATTTCACCCCAAATCAAGAGAATAATAAAAGATTCTTTGAATTTTGTAACGTACACGCCACACTCCGAAGTGTGTGTAATAGCAGTTAAAGATGCTCATTTAATGAACATTTGTTATCCATCAAGGGTGTGGGATGCTTTTGGTTTGTCACTTGATTCTGTAACCCGATGTCTCTTCAGTGGCCGCGCGCTGCCGGCAGGTGACCTTTTCGTGACGGGTGTTCACAGATATGGTGACATGTTTAGACTCAAGGTCAATATTTACTCATCGGCTCGAACCGAAAATTCGCCCACACTCTTTATACATTTTTTTTCATTGCTTCTTTGGTGTTTGTAGAGTCTTGAATTATTTTAGAGTTGCATGCCCGGTAAATTAGTCAGGTCTATTCATAGATTACATTCGCTTTCGTATATGAAACCAGTACTCTTAAAACAGCAGGATTGTTCTTGGGGAGAGCGCTGTGTGTTTCCTGAGCCTAAGCGCGCACCTAAATTGGTCAGGCAAGCCATACTCCGACCTCCTACTATGTCCCTGTTCCTCAGACCTTTTTTGGATTTGGACTAGGGTGCTTGTGAGAGGGAAGGAGAAGAGAGGACGGGAGGGGAAGGACAGAGTGGAGGTGCGGGTGATACAACAGAGAGAGAGAGAGACTGAGAGTGTGTTAGCGCACTGTAACTGTCTTAATAAGGACATGTCTGGAATTTCAGGCCCTTCGCTTTCTAAAGGTCCATACCAGTGGTCCTCCATGATAACCACTTTGGCTCCACTAATGTTGTTTCTGAAGTCTGGTTTTGTTGTTTGTGGCTTTTTCTGCATGTTTGCCATATTGTGGTTGAAAGGCACTAGGTGATGTTCTTGAAATTCGTTGGTTCTTTAACTACATCAGTAGCAATGTTAGACTCTAGTAACTGTGTGGGTCTTAAAGGGACATTCCACTTTTTTTGAAAATATGCTCATTTTCCAGCTCCCCTAGAGTTAAACATTTGATTTTTATCTTTTTGGAATCCATTCAGCTGATCTCCGAGTCTGGCGCTAGCACTTTAAGCATAGCTTAGCACAATCCATTGAATCTGATTAGACCATTAGCATCGTGCTAAAAAATAACCAAAGAGTTTCAATATTTTAAACTTGACTCTTCTGTTGATACATCGTGTACTAAGACCGACAGAAAATTAAAAGTTGTGATTTTCTAGGCAGATATGGCAAGGAACTATACTCTCATTCTGACATAATACTCAAGGACTTTGCTGATGTAACATGGCTGCAGCAGGCGTAGTGATATTACGCACTGGCCGAAAATAGTCCACTGCCATTGAAAGTAACCAAGGGGACTATTTTCGGGCAGTGCGTAATATCACTACAAAAAATGTTAAGCAAAAATGTTTAAAAACAAAATCTCGGAAGCAAAACATGTGGGTGGGTACAAAACATTTACTGGAGTAGATGTAATTTTCTTATAATGTATTCTAGTGCCCTTTATTATAACAATTGCTTTAAAGGCTCTCTAAGCGAATAATGTGCGACGTCACTTCCTGTTGATGTTTGAACTGTTTTCAAACAAACGGAGCGTAGCTAACGCCTCCCCCTCCCTCTCCCGCCCATGCTTTCATGAACGCGCCCAACCCCCACCCCCAAATCCTTCTTGTCGTTTATTGGCTGGAACACTTTGTTATGTTTTGTTGTGCTAGGTTTGGCCACTATGTTGATATTACCGTTTGTCGAGCCTGAGCTGTCTACAGAGATCGCGTTTTTTTACAGTTTTATCAGCGGACAGGCAGCAAGCAGATAGTGAGGAGATGTTTGCTGTATGTAACAAAAAATGTTTTATGGTCTAAAACTCGTCAATTCACTTAGAGCGCCTTTAAAGCCTAAAAGCTTTGTTTATCTTGTTGTGTTGTGGCCCGTAGGATTGCAGAAAGTAGCGGAAACATGACATGGAGTTTAAAGTGCACCTATTTCATTGCTAAAAACAACGTTATTTTGTGTTTTTGGTATAATACGACGTGTTTGTGTGGTTTATGGTTAAAAACACATTATTTTCCACATACCGTACATTTTTGTAGCTCCAGATTTCACTCTCTTCCTGAAATGCTCTGATTATGTACAAAGCTCATTGAACTGAAAGACCCTGATTGGCCTGAATACCTCTGACGTCAGACGGAAATGTGACGCTCCTTATTATGTTTGAAAGATTCGCTCACAATTAGGGCTGGGATAAACAATTATTTTTTTAATGATTAATCTAGCGATTATTTTTTCGATGCATCGATTAATCTAACGATTCATTTTATCAGTCTGATTCGACTTCGATTCGATTCTCGATTATCTCCCCATTAATTAACTAATAGCAATTTATACATGTTGATTTACATATCTGAATGTAAACATTTCAATTATGTTCATTGCTCTTAAAATTTCAAAATAAAAAAGACTATACATCTGCAAAATATGGCATTCTTAGTCAGAGGTAGCATTCAATAAAGCGTTTGCAGCTCATACTGTGTATAAAAATCTCAAGTTCAAATTACTTTATTTTACATGCATTTATGAGCAAAACCTCTTCAGTGTAACTTTTATAACTTGATTTATTTAATCCACATTGTTTTCGTGCTGTTCTAGTCCATTTAATGACAGATATAAACACAATTATAGAATTAAGAAGCACATATATTATTAAATCTCTTTCTCTTAAGTTTGTTAAGATAGATGAGGATTCATTTACTGCTGGACAGAGAGTGAATGAAAGGCAGTCTTCTGGCAACAGTGACATATTTCATTGCTTTCTGTTAAATTGCTCAAAGTCACGACTGTTTAAAACACACTTCACATTCATGATTTTATGGTAAAATTATACTTTTTCGCGTCAATCCACGAGCATTTAAACTATAAACAAAGCACTTTCACTTTCATTGAGCATGAGCAGCGCAGCAGAACCGACGCAGAAACGATTGCAGCACTGTTGCTACAGAGCCGCGAGCTCGCGCTGCTCATGCGGCGGGGTGCATGCTTGTTAACATGGGTGCTGAAAAAAACACGCGCCGCACGTACTGCTCACACTTGCTGTGTGAAACCGGCGTGGACTGAAGCCACTCGCGCTGCTACTGTTCTACGGTGCTGCCATTTTGGGTCTGACGAATCGATGCGCATATTTTAAAATACGTTGACGCGTTGTCCCAGCCCTACTCACAATGCAATGCTAACAGGAGTTAATTTACAGGCTGTGAGTCTAAGCGGAAGGAATTATGATAATGTCGGTCTTGTCTACATCACCAATCCCAGGAAGTAAACTGTTGCCTACAATCTGTCTGTTTATTGTAGTCCAAGAAAGGAGATTTACGTTGGAGACGATAACTCGCGTCATCGTTTACTTTGGGAATTGTACCTTTTGCATATCATTAACATGTACTAATACACACTTATGCTATGTACACATCAGAGATTACTAGATTACTTGCAGGATTTAACTGTTTGTCAGAGTTGAAAATGTTCAACTTGTGCGAAGGCACGTTTGAGGTGAATGGAGCTTGTTTTCGTGGACATCGTGCCGCCCAATTTGCGTAATTCGCATCGCCTGCGCAAGGACGCGTCTGGTTGCGTCTTTGCATTGACTTTGTATGTAATCTACTTGCGCAAATCGTTGAACTCGCGATTGGTGTTTATGCCCCATTACACACCAGAAGTGGAGTGGATTTGAGGAAGCAGCAGCATAGAAAACAAAGCTGTAGCTAAAACATGGAACGGAGTTTAATTTATCAGGGCATTCCTCTAGTGGGTAAATTGGAGAAAAAGTAGGTGGGTCCATTATCATTGGTCTAATAAAGTGGGTGGGTATTTTTCCACCCACATATAATGGTGCTGACGCCCATGGTTTTCTCAGGATTTTCCTTTTGTCACTTTTGATTATGAAAGTGAACTTTCTGTGTTCTACGAAAGCAATAAAGTCTTATGGGACACTGGACCACAAAACCAGTCATGATGTCGCACTGGTATTTTTGTAGCAATCGTCAGCTATACATTATATTGTTCAAAATTATAGATTTGTTATGTCAAAAATCATTAGGATATTAAGTAAAGATCATGTTCCATCATGGTAAAACAACACATTTTGTGACACATTTCTGTGTAATTATTGAAACATTTTGTATTTGTATAATACCGAGCCCCTAAGGTGACACTGGAGCAAAAATTAAATAAAGTTTAGTTTTGCGTGCTCACATTAAACTTTGTGCGATGGATTCACGTGTGCACGCGGTAGATTCACATGTGCGCGTAAAACTAAACTTTATTTAATTTTTGTTCCATGTCCCCTTAGGGGCTCCGTAGTAAAAACTTAAATAAAAAAATAACCTTATGACTGGTTTTGTGGTTTAAAGTCACATATGGGTTCAAACCAACATGAGAATGAGGAAATAATTTTTGAGTTAAGTATCCCTTTTGTAAATCAATGTTGTGAATGTAAATGGTAGACATTTTTATAAATACTATCACTTAAATTGTAATGATTTTTATTTGGCACTACAAATAAAATGCACCAAGTCTACTTATCTGCGTAAGGATTTTTGTCTGAGAATTGCTGTATGATTGAATGCAAATGGTTTGTACAAAGTGCTCACCACACATGAAATCCATCGCCACAAAAATGCTTTGGGGTGAGTTGTTATTAGTTTCTCAGTACATGCTGTTTCATGAACTCGCAGATTCATTTTGCATACGGACTGAATGACTGGGGAAACGATGGTGTTTCTTGAGTTGGATCCCAGTCTGTTTAAAAGAAGTCAATATAATCTGTGGTGAGGGGTAATTTTTAAATGTAGCATTATAATAACATTTTATTAAATGCACTAATGTTTTATTTGTTCTGTTGTAAAATTTGAAAGATATTGCGAATCTAGTGTATTTGTCTCAATAATTGAACAATAATTACAAAAAGTTATGTTTGTGTGTGACAATATAAAATTAAGCAACATCATGACACGGATTTTAAGTAGTCCATTAAGTCTGACATTAACAGCCCCACCCTCTGTCCTGACTCATGAGTTTAAAAGGACAAAGACAGAGATTTTTGATATAATGTTTTGATTCAAGAGATATTTCGTTTTATTATTACAAAATCTAAAAATAAATATCCCTGTGTGCCATTTTATGTGCTTCACCATGTTTTACCAACATTTTGATTTGATCAGTGGTTCTCATACTTTTATGGCGTGTCCCCCCCTTGTGTACGTTGCATCCCTCCATGGCCCCCCAAATAAAAATTATGACATCATAAAACATTCTAAAACTTAAAATTTGATTAAAACAAAACATATTAAAAGATACAATGCAATGCTGTTGGTTAGTAGTATGTTTTAATTACATAGAATTTAGGATAAATTAATGTATTTTATAAAATGTCATAAAACTGGGGCCCCCATGGTGGACCGTGGCCCCCAGTTTGAGAACCACTGGCAAAAGTGATGGTTTATCTGAGCTTTAAAGTCATTTACATACATTATATATAATGTATATATTTTTTGTCATATTTAAGTACAAATATCTAAAAATTCTTAAATCAAGATGCATTTCTTGATGAGCAAAATGATCTAAGTAAATAAGTCAAGTAAATTTGTGCATAAAACCAGAAGAAAAATCTTTAACTTTTGTCTTAAACACTTAATTCATGAAAAATTCAAGAACATTGTTCTTTCCCCATTGGCTGATGTTTTTTCTTATTTTAAAGCACAAATTCAATTAAATTTTATATTTTTTTCTAAAAACTAGACTTATTTTCTTAGGTCATTTTGCTTATCAAGAAAGTAAAAAGAATTTTCACTGTAAAGAATTGCTGTAATTATACAGTTGGTTGCCAGTAACACACTGTAGAAGATAAAACTGAAAGTGTTTCATGTTCATTTAACTTTGAACAAACTGTTGCCAGTAAATAACATAAATGTAAAATCTACAGTAAGTTACTGGCAGCTAGTTGCCAGTAATACCCAGTAATACCCTGTTCTACAGAATTTTTTTACAGTGTATTTGTACTAAAAACCCGACAAAAACACTAAGTAAGAAGGTCATTTTTTGCAGTGCAGAGCACTTGATGTTTTAAATATGTATGTTTTTTTTTAAGTTATATTTTTGGCCATTTTTGCCTTTAATTAACAGTAAGTAAGTTGAGGAGGGGACAGAAAAAGTACAGGTAGGAGAGAGAGGGGTATGGGATCGGCAAATGACCACGAGCCGGGAATCGAACTCAGGTCGCCGAAAGTGGGAGCGCTGCCCACTACACCATCGGCTCCGACTTAAATATGTATGTTACGTATCACAAAATAGTGAGACTTTTCAATTATGCTGCTGAGCCCTACTAGTTATTTTTATTGAAAGGACGTAAGCTCATGTTATGGTGAACGTCCATGAAAAGCTTTTACACGTCACGTTGGTCGGCCTTTGCTCAGTCTGCCTTGTTGACAACAGGAAAATCTGTCACTGTCTTCAGTAGGATGATCTTGATTTTTAATACGATCGCTATTAATACCCTCCAGCTCACAAAGGCTGTAAAGCACGGCCTTGAAAACCTGATATCTCATAACCTGAACTTCGCTTGACATCAGGAGTCTGAAAAATCTGGCGCCTTACTTGGCAGCTCAGTGCGTGCTGGCTCTCCGACATCCATTTTGTCTTTCCTTTTTTATTTTGCGCTTTCCACACAAAATACGATAAACTGTGCTTGGGTAAATGGTAATATGATCTTCAATTAAGATTATTTATGTGCAGGTTTGGAAAAAGGTCCAGCTCAAAAGTGAGGTTTAAGGTCACATCATCTGCATCAAGCGGAAGTTAACTTTTTTTTTATTTTTTGTTAACTTGAGAGGTCGATATGCTTGTACCTGGTCATGTGCTTGTTCCTTGACGACAGGTTTTAACTGTGTTTTTCCAATCTCTGTCTTTGTCCATTTCTCTGCAGTAGTCTCGGGTGTGTGGGCTCACGTAGGGGCCCAGGTGGAGCCGCCACCATTGCAGCCAACGAGTGGAGCGCCAGCGAGAGCCCGGAGGAGGGGCACGAGGATGGAGTGGATGGGATGGACAAGGGCGGAATGGACGGGGATGCGGAGGGTGTCTGGAGCCCTGACATCGAACAGAGCTTCCAGGAGGCTCTGGCTATTTATCCACCCTGCGGCCGCAGAAAAATCATCCTGTCAGATGAAGGGAAGATGTATGGTGAGTCAGGAACGCCTCTGGATAGATTTATCTAAAGCTCAGATAACTCAAAACATAAAATACTTTTAAAAGTACTTTTTCGTTTTCAAATAAAATCGGTACTTCCTAATTTGGATGCAGGAGGAAATCAATAAAAAAGTGTGGTTTATGTTTGAGACACGAAATACATTTTTCCTGTTTTAATCATAAACTTCACTACATTTTGTTAGATTTCTTTGAAAACAAGACTTTTATTATGTACCAGTTTAAAGTAAACATATCTCTCTTTAAGGATGTTTTGGTTTTTTTCCGGTAAACAGAATCATTGTTTAGTAGAGCAGCGCTATTATTGAATCAACATGGATAAGTCAAAACAACATGAGGACAAACACATCCAAATCATTGCATGGGAGTTTTACCACAGTGAGTCAAATGGTAAACTTGTGACACTCCACACCTCCAGATTTTCCTGTTCCCACATGGGATCCACTGACAGGAATGCTGCCTGTTTCTCCTATTTGAGTCAGCATTCTCAATATGGTCACTAATGCTAGCTCTTTATCAAGAGCTTTGACTTTTTTACGTATTAGAGTCATCATTACTGAATGCATGATTCAGAGTTAACAGTAAACAGAGATACATTCATGCTTGACTCATTTTAGTCTCCATAGACTATTGGATAAACTTGTTGAAAGAGGTCATCAAAACATTCCCAAGTAATTTTGTAAATGTAATGGAAAATATATATATATATATATTAGACACTCTAAACTGATTTTAATGTTTTATGATATACAAAAACGTATGCCAGCAGATCATTTTCAAATTATCAACATTATAAGTAGCTGGAGATGAACTTCATGTAGATCATAAATCATTGAGATCCGTTTTGGATTGTAAACATTACTATGCATTTTATCCTTGTTTTTTGTATATGTTTATAGAGCAGTCTTTAGGATGTACTCACACTTTTTGAATCAAACCCCAAAGTCTGGTATTGTTGATTAGCGTGATTGCTAGGGCTGTTACGGTTGTCATAACCACCGCACCACCGCGGTGGTCAAGTGGGGCTTGCAGTGGTGTGCACATCACAAACGATGAAAAATATAAAGTACAATCTTGCCAAGCGAGATGTCTTCAAGTTTGTGTAAAAGCAAACGGCTAGCAGCCTCAGAGTTAATGCGCTATTCGCAAGGGGAGGAAACCGAATCAGTGATGATCTGCTGGCTTAAGGGCGGAACAATGAGGCAAGATATTCTCTCTTGGTGACTAAATGTTGCGAAATAGTCTCATTCTCCATATCCAATGCGAAAAAGTCTTAATCTGCGCTGCCAATGCGAAAAAATCTCAATCTGCGCTACCAATGCGAAAAAATCTCAATCTGTGCTACCAAAAAATTTCAATCTGCGCTACCAATGCAAAAAGTTTCAATCTGCGCTACCAATGCAAAAAGTCTCATTCTGCGCTACCAATGCAAAAAGTCTCAATCTGCGTTACCAATGCGAAAATGTCTCAATCTGCGCTACCAATGCGAAAAAATCTCAATCTGCGCTACCAATGCGAAAAAATCTCAATCTGCGCTACTAAAAAGTCTCAATCTGCGCTACCAATGCGAAAAAGTCTCAATCTGCGCTACCAATGTGAAAAAATCTCAATCTGCGCAACCAATGCGAAAAAATCTCAATCTGCGCTACCAATGCGAAAAATCTCAATCTGCGCTACCAAAAAATCTCAATCTGCGCTACCAATGCAAAAAGTCTCAATCTGCGCTACCAATGCGAAAAAGTCTCAATCTGCGCTACCAATGTGAAAAAATCTCAATCTGCGCAACCAATGCGAAAAAATCTCAATCTGCGCTACCAATGCAAAAAATCTCAATCTGCGCTACCAAAAAATCTCAATCTGCGCTACCAATGCAAAAAGTCTCAATCTGCGCTACCAATGCAAAAAGTCTCAATCTGCGCTACCAATGCGAAAAAGTCTCAATCTGCGCTACCAATGCGAAAAAGTCTCAATCTGCGCTACCAATGCGAAAAAATCTCAATCTGTGCTACCAATGCGAAAAATCTCAATCTGCGCTACCAAAAAATCTCAATCTGCGCTACCAATGCGAAAAAATCTCAATCTGCGCTACCAAAAAGTCTCAATCTGCGCTACCAATGCGAAAAAGTGTCAATCTGCGCTACCAATGCGAAAAAGTGTCAATCTGCGCTACCAATGCGAAAAAGTCTCAATCTGCGCTACCAATGCGAAAAAGGCTCAATCTGCGCTACCAATGCGAAAAAGGCTCAATATGCGCTACCAATGCGGAAAAGTGTCAATCTGCCCTACCATTGCGAAAAAGGCTCAATCTGCGCTACCAATACACCATTAGAACGCAAAACAGTATAACCACAATAAGGTTCCTCACTTGAACCGTGTGTTGTTTCACAGATGAAAGTGCTACAATAAACAAGCTCATAGGTGCCGATCCCATGTGTTCTCCAGGGCTCGGCTCTAGCACCTACCGGAATGGCCAAGAACATATGCTCAATTTCTTCACATTTTGTGTCGAAAACCACACAGACAAACGTGACACTGCCGCTTTCCTCTGCTTGGGTGCTCCAGAACGTCTGCCGTTTTTTTTCAACAAACTCTTTATGGAATACTTATTGGCTTGATGTTGTGACAAGCACCCACCGGCGGAAAAAGAAATTGGCGCCTATGAACATGCACGTTTGTTATCAAAACATATATCTGATCCTTGTTTACATTTTATATTTCAAAATATATGTATACATTATATATAAGCCTATATGCATCAATGTCCATGTGCACATACGCGTTGTTGGGGGTAACGCATTACATGTAATGCGCATTATGTAATAATATTATTTTTCTGAACTAACGAGTAAAGTAACGCATTACTTTATAAATATACATATTAATATTTGAGTGCTTTTCCACCATACAGTATAGTTCTCATTTTTGTCTGCTTAAAAAATCGGCACATTTTATTTTGTGCCACCATACTTACTTCTGTAACTACTAGGGATGTAACGGTATCAAAATTTCACTGTACGGTAGTATTACGGTAGGATGCCCACGGTACGGTAATTATTGAACCATTTACAGGAAGGAAAAAACAAATGAAGACTTGTAAAAACTGCCATAAGTGTTTATTAAACAAGACTGAACATTACAATGATGTACAAAGTGTAGTGTAGTGTTTACAATTTTCATTAAAAGGAAAAAAATAATTAGACCATGTAATAAAAAAACCTCCCTCAATTGACCTAGTTTTTTAATTTATTATTATTATTAATGCTAATGCTTGGTAGTCCTTTGAAAACAACAGTTGTGATTGTAGAAGATTGTAGAAAAGATGATGGGTTTTAAGACGGGTCAATTCCTGAAAACAAAAACAAAAAATGAAAACAGCAGCTTACTTATTGTAGCTGGACCTAGGCCATGTTTACATTAGAGCATTTGCGTTTTAAAACGGCATTTTAAAATGAAAACGATCCTCGTTTATACTGGCATTTTTAAAAGAATCTTCATCCACACTATACACCACCATAAACGCATGAAACATGACCAATCACGTAACTGGGCATGCGCATATAAGTGTAAAATATCTTATTACTCTACTAATAGCTTACCTTTGCACGTTTACGCAGCCTATAGGGGTGTGCGATATTGACAAAAAGTCATACATGGGTCCTTTGCTGGCAACTATAACAGACACTATTTTTGAACCTATAAAAATGTGTTTGGGAAAGTCTTATACTGTTCTACTTCCCCCCTACAACATATTAATATGATTAATAGGTTAATTTTTATTTTATAACTAAACAGAAAGGTCTTTATGATTTAAAAAGAAAGCATTCTAAACAGTAGCAAACTTGAAGCAAAAATAAATTTCAGCAAATGCAAACTTTAATCAAACATAGTAAGAGGTGAAGAATTGCTTTAGCCTACCAGAAATGCTTATTGCATTAATTTTTAAAAGTGTGCGAGGTCCGTGCACGTCCTCCGCTAGCAACACACAAATAGCTAAAAGCGCAAGCGCCTAAACGAGCATCATATTAATGACGTTGAGTTTATTGTTTTTATTAATTTATATTCACAAAACTTATCAACAAAACATCGATTAAAATTAAGAGACAAATTATCTGAAACGAAATTCATTTTAAAGTAGCAAACAAAACTTACATTAAACTGGAAAATAATGTCTGACCCATTACAATTCTCCCTTCATATTGGCCTTTACAACGCCTATATTGCGTTTAAAATTACAGTCTATCTTTCGTAAGCTAACTAAATTTAAACAAAACATAAACACTTATACTGTTCTAGCTCCCCCTACAACATATTAATATGATTAATAGGTTAATTTTGATTTTATAACTAAACAGAAAGGTCTTTATGATTTAAAAAGAAAGCATTCTAAACAGTAGCGAACTTTAAGCAAAAATAAATTTTAGCAAATGCAAACTTCAATCAAAATATAGTAAGAAGTGAAGTATTGCTTTAGCCTACCAGAAATGCTTAATGCATTAATTTTTAAAAGTGTGCGAGGTCCGTGCACGTCCTCCGCTAGCAACACACAAATAGCTAAAAGCCAAGCGCCTAAACAAGCATTATATTAATGACGTTGAGTTTATTGTTTTTATTAATTTATATTCAACAAACTTATCAACAAAACATCGATTAAAATTAAGAGACAAATTATCTGAAACGAAATTCATTTTAAAGTAGCAAACAAAACTTACATTAAACTGGAAAATAATGTCTGACCCATTACAATTCTCCCTTCATATTGGCCTTTGCAATGCCTATATGGCGTATAAAATTACAGTCTATCTTTCGTAAGCTAACTAAATTTAAACAAAACATAAACACATTAAACCCAACAATACTCAAACATTAATATAAAACAGACATTATCAATAAGGATACATGTTAAAACAATCCGATATAGCGTTTATAATAGCTGGTTGGTAGATGTTTACTATTTTTGGCAAAACCTCCATTGCAAACCAACATTTACATTAATAAAATAATTTTTACTTTGAAAATGATGCGCTGTCACGTAAATATCAGCTGTTCGTTTACATAAGACTCCGTCTACGTTCATTTACACTCAGAGCAACGTCTGAGTTCTCAAACTAAAACAGGGTCTTCAGCGTTTGCGAACGAATCCGTTTATGAGGGTCGAAAACGGTGATGTAGTGTAGATGAAAGGCGTAAACGTAGCAAAAGTAACGCGTTTTAAAGCATAAACGCATTTATGTAAACATAGCCCTAGACCTGAGGTCAGCTCACTCAAATAGGGGTGCGTTTCCCAATCGGAAGTCTGCAGCCTCCATAGGTCGCATTTGTAGGCTGCATTTTTGTCATGAAGACCATCTTATTTCAAAATATTAACATTTTTCAAGTTGACTATTATTCTTATTTAATCGTATATTGTTGTAACACGCTTATGACTTGCGAATGTAATACTCAGTTAACTTAAATACACCAGGCGTGTAATGACGGATGCAGCCTGCATATGCGACCTAGGGAGGCTGCTTTCTTATTGAGAAACGGCATACACACTCTGCTCATTCACGGATTTACTCACACTCGGTTTTTGTATGTCCATCACATTTTGTCCTTTCTCATTTCTTGTCACAGCGAACGCATCAGATTTAAAATGTGCTTTTTTTTGCTTCTGCCATTGTAGCTCCACTTATAGAGACGCATCAGAGTGGCACGCATGGGATTTTGGGAATTGTAGTCCCTCCACTCGCTTCACTTGGCCGGAAAAAAACTACACGTGTTGCCCGGAAGACCCAACGTTTTACCGAATCATGTGACCCTGGTTGTACCGGGAAAAGTTTATACCCGCAATACCACAAAATTTATAATACCGTTACATCCCTTATAACTACTCATGTAACAGTCTTTAAATAGGGAAAACATGGACGTATTTGGTGGCTTTTAAATTCATCCCTGTTTGGATCCTAAGGAATGAATGGGGCTAGACTAAATGCTAACACATTCACAACATGTTGTACAAAGATTTAGTGCACATATTGAAAAAGATAGTTATGTATTAATTCATACTAAGTTGAGATAAGAACATAGTAAAATGTTGAAAAACGGGGGTGTTTTCCTTTAACTGTGCCGTTGTCTTCTTGCAGAGGTTGTCTCTGGTACGGTTAAGTTTGGTTCAGGGGCAGCCCGCAATAGTATGAAGCACGACTCTGAAAGCTTGATGTGAATTATGTGACTGTTTATCCTCCCTCAACTCAGCTGTCACAGTAAAAACCCTTCTGATACAAACAGCACGATTATGTACAGCCGCGTGCCACTGCGTCCCAAATAATAGTTCCAGGCTAAAGTCGCATAATCTAATGATGATGATACATATCAAAGTTTAATTATTGAGTTCAGTGTAATTTCAATCTTTGACATGACATATTTTGACATAATCTTTGACATATTTGACAATGTTTTTTATATCATGTAGGATGAGTTTATGTAGAAAACAGTCGATCACAAACAAATGACTCTAGGTGGGTTTTCACAGGTAGTGACACCTCATCCCTCTACAATTTCTCTGGTACACTTGTGATATTTCCAAACATGGATAGTAATTGGTTAGGATTAGGTCATCATCTGTCTTAATTAACAAACGCTGCTTTATGATTTACCCATAATCCTTTTTGTTAAACTATTACGACACTAAGCATCGGGCTTTAATACAGGATTGTTAGCGCGGATGAGCTCATTTGGCTTTGGGGTGTTTTGACCTTTGACCCTCTCTTCAGAAAAGGCTTACGGAGACCGGCCCACATTCTTTCTTTTTCCTCGGCTTGAAGGGGACACACATTCCACAGCTCTGTGGCCTTGTCCCGCACCCTACCACTCAACCCACGCCTGTCACATGAGCTCTAATCCCCCACTCAACAGATGAGGAAGGTTTGTTTCAACAGCCAGCCGTTTTGTCCTTTTGTGGTAACATGGGCTGTCAGGGTCCCTACAGTGTCTTACCAACTTTAAGTGCTGTGGGTTTGCTCTCTGAACCCTCATATAACTCTATATGACAAGATCACCTTTTTAGGGACATTCACACTAAGGACTAGAATGATAACTATAAGTACAAATATTTTATTAAATTGTTTTATGTTAAAGAAAATCGCGTAGTTCGGCTTTTAGGGTCAGATTTTGGAGGAACAATGTTTGGCATTATAGTTATAAACCAACAGCGGGTCATCTTCATCCTTTTTTGTCCCTAAAGGGCCGTTCACGCTTTAATCATAACTGTAACATTAACTATAAAGATTATTTTTGCGTCCACACCAGCGGACAATAATTTTGTTAATTCGGTCACGCTCCACAGTATTCACGCAAATCATTTACCTTTAAGTAATTTCCTGCTAATCTTTTTTTGACAAGTTGCCCGCCAGTATTGTTTGTGATTTTCACAAAATGCCTTCAAACTTTCTTCTAAAATATATAAACATACAAATATATCAAATGAAAGAACAGACCCTCTGCTTTCAAACAAACAATAAACAAATAAACAAACAAAATGGGGAAAAACATTTCATCGTATCTATATTTTTTTCTCTTGAAACTCTGAAACATTGGTATTTTTCTTCAAAAATATATTTTTTTTTTAACAAAAAGCTGCATTTTTGCAAAAAGCTGCAATTTTGTTAGAGATCAGATTCAGAACGATTATCAAAACATACACGGAGTGTAAAATTAATATTTTTTTGCTTCAGTTTTTCATCTAGTGGATAGTCGCGGTATTACAGATAACCATAAAAACTCATCTGGAACACATTTTTTATACAAATGTTTTTTCTTAATTGACGAGATAACTTGTCAGTGGCGGGGAAAGAGTTAATGGCCCTAATGTTGTAGATTTGATAAAAACTTCTGCAAATGTTTACAATGTCATTAAATGAATAAATATGCTGTTTTTGTTGCATTTACAGTGGCTATAACCAGCAAATAAATATTCTGCGGATCTTTAAAGTCGCCATGAAACGGAAGTAGCGATTGCCTTATTTTTCCAGTGGTGACGTATATCCGAATGAAACGGCTTTTGAGATGAAATAAGGCAGGGCTGGATTTGAATTTGTCCATCGAGATCTGATTGGATCGTTTGAAGTTGGGTCGTGTTGCTAATTGCTAATCGCTGCGATCATCTCCCGGACCCCGCCCACCTGCCATACTTTTGACCGGAAGTGAAGAGAGATCATTTTGAGGAGGGGAGGAGATTTACATTTTTGATTAAAGATTATGAGCACACACAAATTTTTAAAAAATAATGAAGCTCACAGATAAGTCATTTGTTAATATTTCGAAACGGATAGAGAAGCTACGGTAGTCACCCCATGGACAAACATGTCGTCGTCTGACATAGCGTAGGGACGAAACACGCTCTGTAGAGCAGTTTGTCCATTTAGGGCTACTGTAGAAACATGATGTCGACTTCCATGTAAGGAGACCCTTAGTGTATGTAGTAGGGCTGTAACGATTAATCGTGCGTCCCATTAAAAATGCCTGTCTGAAATCGATTCTGAATCGCAAGGCTGCGATTCTGTGTTTCATGCACAGCTTGTGCGTGTACTACGGGTCTTTGATCAATAGGAAGTCATTATCAATATAAAATCATTACGAGTCAGAGTCGTTTTAAAAAAGCAACACTCGTTAAACAAAATCATTCAAAATATTCTTTATTATCATGAAAATACCTGAAACAATTTGAAGAACAGCGATATAAATATTCCTGTAGACATTTCCTGGAATAGTGTTTGTAATGCTACTTCTTCTGTGGCACAAAGGGAGTTTCTGCACGAGAGCACCCCCTGGCTTTTGGATGTGGCGGCATTTCACCGTAATTCATTCAAATTCATTCATTGAGAAAACGCGCATTTGCACGCTTAATCGTTACAGCCCTAGTATGTAGATAAAAACGTCTCATTCTAAGGTAATAAAAACAATCCAGTTCATTTTGTAAGGTCTTTATACACCACTGATAATATAGTTATGTAGATTATATTTCATTTATGTCAAGAAATCCTACTAAAAGTTACACACTGTACCTTTAAACGGTGAATCTAGTTTGTGTAATCGATCATCTTATTTATTGGCATAAGCAGTGTAGTAGAAAAAAAGCATTACTTAGTCAACAAGAGGTAATTTTAGCTAATTTTATGTTATGGACCTCAGCGATGCGCTTCTACACAGTGTCACCTTCAACTTCACTCATTAAATTTGAATTGATTTAATTGGCTGTCAATGGTTTATCGTTTATCAGCTGGAAAAAATGTATGAATACCGTTTATTGTATTTTTATCTTTACAGTTGTGTTATGAACTCTGATTTTATCTTTAAAGGCGGGGTGCGTGATTTTTGAAAAACACTTTTGCAAAATGGAGTCGGGCCGAGTACCAAAACACACTTGTAGCCAATCAGCAGTACATCATTGCCTGGGTTGC